>NW_028230452.1:4084638-4209638 GCF_043228905.1 Azolla caroliniana | reverse complement strand
GTCTAGCTAGATTTAGCTTGGTGACATCAGATAAACAGATTGGATTTGATGTCAACAAAATATGTTGTGCCTGTGGTTGTATGTCTATGATTGGAAAATCAAAGTTGCGAGAATTAAGGCGATACTATTTTTCGATGACCGGTGATGAGCAAGACACTTACCTCGGGTCACATATGCAACTAGTATCTGACAAATGTACGGGGATCAAAGTATCATTCGAGTATTATATCTTCCATGCGCAACAGATATGTAGAGTTGCATTCAAAATTGTGTTATGTGTTAGTAACATGCGGCTACATAGAGTACAACAACGTCTACTTAGCGGGGATCAGATGCTCAATTGTAAAGAGGTTCCAAGTATGAAAGGTGCAATTGGAAGACTAGCTATTGGCTGGATGAAAACTTACTTTCAGTTAAATTGTGAAGTAATGCCCACTATAGGTAGGATGCATCTTTCTGATAATTATACACGTCGGGAAGTTTATGATGTCTATCGATCTGATATGCTGGGCTCACGTAATAAGTCGATCACATATAGCCCATTCACAAGATTATGGAGAGCTCGGTTTTCAAATGTTATTATTCCTCGTAAAGTACGTATGGGGTATTGCTCCATTTGTGCAAATCTTAAAAGTTTGGCTAAAGGTGCAAAGACATCAATGGAAAAGGATACGAGTAAGAAGTTACTACAAGAGCATCGTGAGGCACAATCCTTAGAACGAAGGAAGGCGATGCATCATAGAGAGAAGTGTTTGAAGAGGCCCGAACAATACATGTGCTTAATGATAGATGGCATGGACCAGAAGAAGACATGCTTGCTGCATATGCGGAGGCTCCCCAAAGATGTCAATGATGAGTGCCTTGTTCAAATGCACTTGGTGGGATGCTTGGCTTATAATAGGTCTGTTCGACCTCACGTCTTCATTACTTACCCCAATGTTCACAATGACCCTAACCTAACAGTTACAGTGATTCACCGAGTTTTGATGTCTTGGGGACAACCTTTCCCCCCTGTTCTATACATTCAATTGGACAATATTGCTAGAGAGAACAAAAATTCAATTGTATTTGGCTATCTAAGTATGTTGGTCAACCTAGAATTGTTTAGGAAAGTGAAAGTCAATTTCCTTTTGGTTGGCCACACACATGACCATATAGATCAGATGTTTAGCACATTCTCCAGACAGTTGTCTCGGCATGATGCTTTCACTTTACCTAAACTATTTGATGTCATTTGTGATGCTTATACACCACGCCCAAAAGTGTTACACTTGAAGGAGGTATATGACTTTAAGAGATATATATTAGATGGGGGTGGTGGGAATGTTAAAGTGCTTGCTCAGTTAAACAATATAAGTTTCAATCACATTTTTTTGATAAAGAAAAATGGAATAAGTGGTTCTACACTTTTGTATGCCAAACAATATTCATCTTCTACAACATGGGAACCTGAAGGTGGTTGCCAGTTATTACTTTGTATGCCGAGTACAATTGTCCATGGAGCTAAGCAAATGCCAATTGAGAAGAAAGGACAGTTGTAGAGCGACTTGGTATCAGAACAAAAACGGTCATGGCTCCAAGCCTTAGAAGAAAAAAGAAAGCATATTGAGGCCGCCAAGAAATATGCCGCACAACAAGACACGTCATGGTGGGATGTATTTTATAGTGATCAGAAAGAAATTATAGACAATTGTGTATCTGTTGATAATTGGAATTTGGAAACGCCATTCACATGGTCGTTGCAACATGATCGCGTAAATAGAAGTCCGGAGCAACTAGTAAATGCGATTAATGACAGCTTGGTCCATCCACAACAAAGAGACATTTATGTGGGACCAAGGATGACCAAAGCAGCCGAAGCTAGATGGCAAAGAAATTTGCAAGAGCTCACCGCGGGGATGTTGATTGCAACGCCGGCTGATGAGAACTCACATGGCCACCAATTTTGGGTTGGTAAAATTCTAGAAGTGCTAATGCATGAAATAGAAAACACGATCAAGTCTATAAATGTTCATTGGTACAACACTAGAAGTGCAAATGCTTTTACAGGTAAGTATACATTGGAGATGATTGAATGCCAAACAAGAAGGGGAGGTAGGAAGAGGAAGTGAAACATTCGTAACACCTCGACCCTTGATATCTCTGATGTGGATATCATCGTGTACGACTTCACACTTACAAAAGCCGGACGATTAAGGAAGTCAACAATAGATATAATAAAAGAAAAATTACCAGGTCTACAAGGTGGCTCGAGTCAAAGGCAAACGAGATCTGCTACATATAATCTAGAGTCAAACCATTTGGTTTATGACGAAGATAATGCACTGATTGGTACATCCGAGGATGATGAGGAGGAATCGTCATTGTATATTAGTTATAGTAGTGATTCTCCGTAAAGGAGTGATCATGAATGTATATTTGGCTATTAAGTGTAACTACATTCCGCTTGTAACAAATCGAGTAATATAAAATCATGTGTTTTGAATTCTTATGATTTCTAAAAAATTGTTTCTTATAAAATAACATTGGTTGTGAAGTTTGTGATATAAATTGAGAATGTATCTTTTTGAAATTCGTCTTTTTTTAGTTACTTCTAAATCACGAAAATAGTGGATTTTTAACCTTTTTCATAGTATGTTTGAACATGTATGATACTGGTATCAATGTGTTTTGTAAAATCATTGAAAAACCCCTAAAATTTCCCTTATCCTTCCATTTATGCGCGATCCTTCCACTTGTGAACGCGAACGTGTTGACTATAATTGCCTAGTAGTCTACACTAATACTAGGCTTCCGTTTAGTGATTGGATCCGGCTCACCGGCTCCCCAGCTCACCGGCTCTGTTGCTTGCCGGCTCGGTTGCTCATAGCTTACCGATCCGTCTCGCTTGCCGGCTTAGGCTTATTCAGCCGATCCGGCTCCAGTTGAGCTTGCCGCTCAACATTAGTGATGTCGGGTTTGGTTTCGAGTGTGCCGTTGATGTAACTCCAATACCCTTGGCTGACTAGGTATTCAGGTTCATCTTGTACTCCCAAGATGAATAATATGTTCATGTTGATTAGTGTCTTCTCTTCTTTTTCTTCTTTATAGGTACAAAGGTGTAAGTTCTATATCAAATGAACATGGGAGTGAAGGATCTACAATGTATCCCACTCAAGTACAAAATCCTATTTAAGGCTTTAAGGTCAACACACGAACTAGATTCTATCTAGGTAACTACTAAGTTACGTTTTGTTAACTAATTAACTAAATCTAGTTAAGCTTGGTATCTCAACAATAACTTTTGTGGAAAAGGAATGCCCCTTTAGAAATGTGTTGAATTTCACCCTAGATGTGGCTTTTCTTTCGATGGCACATGTTGAGGGTATTTCACAAGAGGAACATCTGATAATGTCACGAATGTCGCGTTCTAGAAGTGGCTTGCTGTCTATTGACAATATTAAGGACCACATATTTACCTCTATGATTTAGAGCATGCAGCTCACGTGGTTGGGTCACATAGTCTATTTTTTGGATAAAAACATATCTTCATTTCTAGGAAAAATACATGCTTCATTCATATCACATATGTGAAGTATCGAAAATGGGTTTCCTCCCTAGTTGATCACGAGTAGATCAACACTAGTCATAGGACCCTTCTATCATCTTTCTCTCTGTTTAGATATTGTCAAATTGACCCCGACTACCTCTTTGTAGATAGACATTGTTTCTTGCCATAACTTCGGCTATCTAATGGTCATCGATCACAGAAGCGTTTGAGCATCATTTTTTTAGGAAAGTCAAAAGTAAGGTTTAAGAGAAAATCCTTGCTAAAATCCTTACATACCGTAGTACTCACTTAGTGCAATCCAGATGAATTTCACGAGGTATCTACATTAACTAGCTAAGGATGTCGACCGGATAACCGAGGTTGGGTCAAGTAATGGTGAGGTAGATTAGGCTTCCGACTAGTTGTCGATAGTGAGTCGACTCACACTCTTTTGTACTTGAGTCAGCATCTAGCTTCAGATTTCGATCAAGAGGGGTTGCGACTAGCTTACACTTTGTCATCCCAAACTTGAAGAGCATATTGAGGATATAGTGTCGTTCGGAGATCATGATGTTGTTAGGGGTCTGAATTACTTATATACCTAGTGTTGAGAATCAAACTCAACTTTCCTAGTGTGGGAACACACCTTAGGAATACCCAAGCGTGCAAACATCCCACCTCCTTGTATTGTAAACTAAGTGTCATAGAAGTTAAGTCATATGACATATATTCAGTAGATAATTAAGTCTCCACCTCTTTTCCAAGTGGTGGTTGTAGTGAGAGAACATAGAGAGATGGTGATTACATAAGCACCTTCTCCTTCTCTTTGTAACTGTTTGTTTAGTCTTACTCCTTGTTAATACAATTTTATTGTTTTACGTATACTTTGAGCTCTCTCTATCTCTGTCTCTACGGAACGGGGAAACCGTACACATCGATACATGTTAGAGCTCATACCGTTATCTGTCATTCAAACCATTGCTTCCATGCGACTTAGCTCACATGCATTGCGATGTGAGACAGTGTGTTGGGGCACAAGTGATGAGAGTGGTCAGCTATGCACACTTTGCCCTAAACAAGTTCGCAACTATGAGTATCACACTTTGATACAATGCTCTGCCTTTGATAATATTCGACCATGCTTTCCACATCTCTTCGACTGCGCCCAATCCTCTCACAACTACAATGTGCACTCTCGATTGCAACATTAATTGGTAAAGTTCTTGAACATCGAGAGTCACTACTCACTTTCACACATATCACGTGAAATGTAATATTTTTGGCCCATTTTTGGTCTCATAGGTCATATTTGATCTCCGAAGACGATAATATAATCTCTCTCTCTCTCTCTCTCTCTCTCTCTCTCTCTCTCTCTCTTTGGTGAAAACACACAATTATATTAATAAATGTGTGTGAAAAACACTACTTACAATACGTGTGACAATGGAGTATGGTCACACACTAACCACACTACACTACATGGGTAGTGGAACATGTTGAATTGCCAATAGGCAAGACGAACACTCCACCGAGGAAAGAATTTCCACTTGTTCCAATAAAGAAAATTGCCACATTAGTACTCCCTTCAAATTTCGTAGATATGCTTTCACTCCATGTCTACCATTGAATACAAAAGCGTTGCGCAGGTTCCAATTATGATGCAATCCCCAATATCTCAGAAATAGGAAAACAATCTCCATCTTTGATTTTGGGTCAGCTTGTGTAAATTGTGCAAACACCCATTGTCTAGGTGTCAAATAACTCCGTGATAAAACTTGCCAAATTTGAGAAATGTAACTCCAAATTTGACAAGCAATTGGACATTGTATAAATCGATGAGTACTATCTTCTATCTGAACTGTGCAAAAGAAGCAGGTACCCGTTGCTAGTCCACGACGCTTTAAAGCTAATCCCAAAGGCAATCCTCCGATCAAAACTCTCCAAATGAATACCTTTGCAACGAGTGGCAATTTAGAATGCCAACTATGTTGTAAGATCTGCCACCACCCATGATCAAATTTGTGTATTTTCCATTCTTCTTCAGCCTTAGATGGTAACCATCCAAGAGACTCAATGGAACAATGATACAAAAGATTAGTAGTCACTTGTAACAATGGTGTTTGACCCCTTAAACTCCAATCAATCCACGATTGTTCTCCTGTTTGTAGAGGTAAGAGACCTTGCATCAATGCAATATTCTGTAGTTGTTGCCAAATAAACCCATAATTAGGCGAAATGCATAATAATTGTCGTGCTTCAGTAAACTCCAAAATTCTTTGAGATGGAACCTCAACTATATCTCCCACCTCTTTGACCCCCAAACGAAACAAACGATTAAATTGAGAACGCAATCTCTCCTTTCCTGGCCAACATAATAACCGAGAAGACACAAGTAACTCTTTTTGCAAAGAGTTACAATGCTCTCTACTAGATGATGGTTTCCATACACATAACAAGAGTGCTTCTTGCCATGAGGTAACTAAGTGTTGAACACATGAAGAACCCGGAATCCTAAGTGAAATACATCCATTCAGTAATTGCCACCATGAAGCCTTAATCGTTGTCCTCCCATGTGTTAAACCCTTGTTCTCAATGAAATATCGAACAATAGATATCCATGGTTGTGAGTTTGAACACATATCTTGTAATAATGAAAATCTATGAGCCATCATATGCATAGATAAGTTCAATATTCCAACCCCCCCCAATCGCTTAGGGGTTTCTAGATGATTCCAAGCAATCCATGTGATTCCCATCTTATCCCTCTTCTTCCACAACAAATATCGAAGAGGTTGCAAAACAGAATTCAAAGCCTTCTTTGTCCATGGCAATAATGGCAAGTAATATAATATCATGGGTTCCATAATACATTGTACAACCTTCAAGCGAACATGAAATGGCCAAGATTGTGACGTCCAATACATGAACTTATCCCTCACCTTACTAGACATCCATTCAATCAATTGACCATTTGTAACATTCATTCCTAATGGATAGCCAAGTGTCGAAAAATAGAGCCTTTCTTCACCACGGATCCTTGCTATCCTATCAGTGCATGATATGAGACTAGACTTCCTCCAATTAATATGTAATCCAGAAGCCAATGCAAACTGATTCCATACAAGCATCCCCTTCTCAAGATTCTCCCGTGAGGCTTGTAAAAACATGAAAGAATCATCCGCCAAAGCTTGTGCTACTATTTGCTCTCCGGACGGAAGGTGTAAACCCACAATGTCACCATTTATTGCAAGTCTTGATAGCATCACTAACAAAGGATGAGTAACAATAGCAAACAACAATGGGCTAAGAGGGCATCCTTGACAAACGGATCTTGTGAGGTCAATATCTGATGTAACTCCCCCATTAAGCATTACTCGAGACACTACATCTTGTCCTAATAAAAATATGAGGCGAGACATACGAGGTCCAAAGCCCATTGTATGCATTAACTAGAAACAAAAGACCAATTAACATTATCATAAGCTTTCTCCAAATCTAATTGCACCATAATCAATTCTTGATGAGTGTTCCGAGCATAATCCATGGCCATTTGAACATTCAACACATTATGCAATATATTTCTACCTGCAATAAAACCATATTGGGCGGGGTGTATCATCTTTGGCAAATACTTTTGTAATCTATTTGCCAAGACCTTCGTAAATATCTTGTACAACCCTCCCATCAAAGAAATAGGTCTCCATTGATGAAATGACTCAGGAGATGCCACCTTTGGAACTAGTTTAATTAGACCAATCTTCCAAGCTTGAGGCATACAACCAGAATCCCAAGACTGTTGAAACATCAAAGTCAAGGGTCCCTTTAAAATGTTGGAATATCTCTTAAAAACTTAATTTGTCAAGCCATCCCAACCAGGGCTCTTACCACTAGGAAGATGCCTTAAAACTACATCCACCTCATCCTCAGTGAAATCCGCATCTAATTCATGACTAATGACTTCATGCACAATACATCCAACCACATCATAAAACTCATTACGTGCTCTACTCACCTCATCTGCCATTAACAATTGTGGACCAATCAACTCCTTAAAGTAATGAAGACATATGCCAATTATTGTTGTAGGATCCACTATCAATTCATACCCTTGCTTCACATGTACCACATTAGATCGAGCATAAGTAGGATGTAATGCTTGGAAAAACAAATGAGATTGAGATTGATTATCAATGAGTCCTTCCCTGAGTTGTCACATCTTAGCATAACGATAACTTTGGCATTACAGTTGAGAAATAATAACATGCAATTGACTCTGAATATCCAAAAGCTCCTCATCTAATGATGTATGTATCAATAATGCATTACACCTAGAGAGAACTTGTGAGAATTGTCGAATAAGACCTCTTCTTCGTTGAGCATTGGTTACTCCATACATACGATGAATGATGTTAATGTTTCGTAATGTGATATCCCATGCTTTAACTCCTTCAAGATTCACTTGTTGAGAAAAATTTACCAAAATTTGCTCCATGAGAGAATAAAAGTGAGGTTGAAGCAAAAGAGAAGAGTTAAAGCGTAGTGGAGGCTTTCCAAGTAAAGATTTATGCATGTCAATTGCATGATTACACACCTCCAAGAAAATAGGAAAGTGATCTGAAGTTCCAACATCTTGTAGAACATTCATACGAAGTGATGTCGGTAAAAAAGAATCATCATGCATCACATACATTCTATCTAACCGACTCCATGTTTGTTTATGTTCAGAAGATTGGAAGGTAAAACCTGGATCATTCCCTTGCAACCATGTCCAAACATCTAACTTCAGAACCTCCATAGCCAATGAGTCCCAAGCAAGTTGCTCAGGATCATCCATGATTGAATGTTCAGACGTGGATTGAAATGCATCAACACACATGTTAAAATCACCCATAAGTAATCTTGGATGTCCAATAGATAGGGTTTGAAGGAGTGAACCCCATAATGCAATACGTTGAGTGACTTGGTTTGGGGCATAAATCCCAACCACCCACACAACCTTGCCAAAAAAAGTGATTTCTAGAACCAAAAACCGACCATAAGGATCATTATGCACCACTTGAGGATAATACTTATCCCTCACCATTAATACCACACCTGAATAATGATTATTAAGATGTCCTACATAAAACGATGAATATCCACGCAAATGCATTGTGGATCCTGCTAACTCATGACACTTATGCTCAACTACACATACTACATCCCATTCTCTACTTAACAAAGTTTCCCATAGTATATACATCTTATGAGGAGAACATGCCCCTTTCACATTCCATGTTACCACTTTCATTCAATCAACAATGGTATGGGAGCACTTGCTCCTTTAGAGCAACTGATGTCATGAAACTAGTCAAAGCATGCTCCAATGCTGCATATGGATTTTCATGCACCACATCCTTAGGGTTGTCTATCAAAATCTTTTTTTTAGGTCCTCCCACTTGATGAAAACCTCGAGAATTCGATGAGTTTACAACTCGTCCCAATGAATCAAATTGAAGGTGAAGGGGTAATCCCTTATCACTAGATTGTCGTTGCCAAGGAACTTTTCGAGGGCTCTCCCTAGTTCCTGAATTACCTTGCCAAGTAGTCACACGAGTAGTGGGCAAGCTACTACGCTGCATATTCATTGATTTCCCTTTCGACTTGCCCTTAACCTCATGCCAATCTTTGTCAACAACATCACTACTAGCTCTATCCAACGGTTTTTTCCCGTTATCTTTAACCACTAAACTCTGTTTTTCCATATCCATAGATTCAATTCCCTTATTCTTAGGGCCCAAACCTTGAAGTGAGACCTCTTTATAACCTTCTCTAGGTGATGTTCCTTCATCCACAAAATCTAACACACCAACATCTCTCCCAACTCCTTCCTTATTTTTCCCTTCAATAGGAACCTTTGTAGTTGAAGGACAATGACCATGGCATTCCGCCATAAAGTGACCCCATTCACCACATCCAAAACAATGACCTGCAAATGTCTCCCACTTCAGTTTAAAACAATGACTTCTCAAACCAGGAGCATTCATACGCACCCATCCTGGCCTCTTGTGACTTGTATCCCATAACACACAAAATCTGCACTTATTTGTAGCATTTGCATGTGGAGATACCAACACTTAACCCATTTGACTCATCAACTCTGGTAAAAGTGGCCATAAAAAAGCATGCTTATAATCCACTCTAACCCAAACATGACATTCCTGTTTTAACAAAGCATGATACTCCACTACAAGGGACCATTGCATAGCATGCACCAATCGTTTATCAAAAAACATGTGAACTTTACCCAACAATGCACTTTGATGCTCCGGTGAATGAAATACCACATCATAAAACCCTCGTGGTCCCACATATATATTTTCAACACAATTTGGTGACACGATTGTGTTCAACCATTGTTTAATCCAATTAACATATGGGAGTTTGCCGATAAAAAATAATATAACAGCACGATCATAGAATACATCAAATGATTGCAAAACTGCCTTAGCATCCACTTCCACATCATGCACATCCTCTTCAATGCATTCTTTCGCTGCATTTTCATTTTCTTCCGCAATATCCGACAATAAGGTATTGGCAATTCCCCATAAATTATCCCAATTACAGTGATCCTTGTCAACTTCATCTACATGTATTATTTCGGCATATGTTAATTTTTTCTCATTAATTTCTTCAATTCCCTTAAACCTCTTAAAGCTTCCAATGTCTTCCCTTTGACGATTACATTTACCATCACATTACTCTTTTTTGGATCGATTGTTTCCATATCAATATCCCCCACAATTTGTGAGGAATTCATGTTTATGTCCATCATTATATCGATTTGGGATAAAAACAATTTTCCATGAACAAGAGAGAAAATCAAAACTCACCCGATTGAAGAGGTTGAAGATTTTGAAAGCAATCAAAGACCCACAATGAGTTTTGAGTATGTGGATGCCGACAACACAAGATTCCTTATTGCTATCGCTGCTTCTCGTACAAACCACCAAATTCAACTTGCTATATCTTGTTGCGAAGCTCTACTCGAGGGCTTTCCAACGCTTGTCTTTGTGCTCAATTCCGTTATTGATAAAGAGCCTCTCTCTCTCTCTCTATCACACACAACTTCTGTTGCACAGAATCACACCTGATTCTTTACATGGTATTAGTGCGCTTGGTAGCTTGATCTGATTTCTTCCGCGTGTGTTGTATCTAAGCCCATGTTCACGAAGAACCGACCGATTGCTATAGCAGCAACTTGCATAGCTCGTATCAAGAGAAGTCTTAGAAGAAAAATTCGCTCCATACAAATAGATCAACATGAATACTTTGATGGGAAGTGCTCTTCCCACAGAGAAACTCGACAAAACAAATTTTGCATCTTGGGAATACAAGATGCACCAATACCTTGTTGGTCAAGGCTATTGGTGTTACATCGAAGGACGTCAAGAAAATCAACCCAACCTGGCACATGCCAACTACCCAGCCTGGGAGCAAGTGGCGAGTCATGTGATGTATTCCCTTGCATCATCCATTGATGATAATATGCTTGGTTATATTTGAGAGGCAAAATGCCAAAAAAGGTGTGGGGGAACTTCAAAAAGATATTCACGGCCAATACAACCGCACGAAAGCTTTAACTCTGCCAAGAGTTGAATGACATACAACAGAGGGATATGTCAATAAGTAGCTACACCTTGACGATCAAGGAGTTGTGCGACTCCCTCGGGTCAATCAATGTCAACTGACTGTTTTGGTTGCGAAGCATTCGCACTTGTGCCTAAGGATGATCGCCGAAAACTTGAGCCATGATCTTGGAAATGTATTTTTCTTGGCTATGGATCAGAAGTTGAATTCGGCTACCAACCCACAAAGTGGATTAGCTACTCAAGAGACGATCAACAGTGATGATAGAGCGAGCCCAGTCGTCTCTAGACGGTCTGTTGACATTGATCGGCCTGAGGGAGTCGCACAACTCCTTGATCTTCAATGTGTAGTTGCCGATTGACGTATCCCTCTGTTGGATACTGTTCAACTCTTGACGGAGTTAAAGTTTTCATGTGATTGTGTTAGCCGCGAATATCTTTTTGAGGTTTGCTCACACCTCCTTCGACGTGTTGGCCTCTCGGATGTAGCTGCGCATGTGATCATGAACGCATGATGCAAGAATACAACACAGTCTTGCCGCTTGCTCCCATGTTGGGTAGTCGGCATGTGTTGGGTTGGGTTGCATTTCCTGTGTTCCCTCAATGTAACTCCAATAACCTTGGCTGACAAGGTATTGGTGCATCTTGTATTCCCAAGATACAAAGTTGTTTCTTTCCAATTTTTCACTAGGGAGAGAGCTGCCCAATAGAGTGTTCTTGATGGTCGACTTGTGATTTCTTTGGCCGAGAGAGGTTTCGTGAGTTGTTACAACGATCGGCCAAGGTATACACAAAATACTAAAATTGTATTTAAAATAAGAGGATAAACAACCAACAAATACAAAGAAGAAGAGAAGGTGCTTATGTAGTCGCCTTCTCTCTATGTTCTCTCACTACCACCACCACTTGTGAAAGAGGTGGAGACTTAACTACCTCCTAAATATGTGTTATAGGACTTAACTTCTATGACACTTCGTTATGATACAAGGAGGTGGGATGTTCACACAATTGGGTATTCTGAAGGTGCGTTCCCACATTAGGGAAGTTGAGTTTGATTCTCAACAAATACCATGAAGCAGCTAAACCAGAGCCTGAGCTTGAGAGTCCATCCTAAATCCAGATGGTCGGAGTTTCACCGGCCACAACTGCAAATTCCCAAACAAAAAAGCTCAAGTTTTTGAATCCTATGGAAACGAGGTATTTTTTTATTTAAAAATGTAGTGGTATGTGGACATAAACCAAGGCTAGTGATTTGGACCCACCAATTCATGACCATCAAATGTTGCCACATAACTTCAAAAAGGTGTATACATAGACATAGTGTTTCCTAATCATGTGATTTGGAAGTCTATTCAAGTATATACATGGTTCACCTACACAAGAAGTTTCATTGTTTCAAGAAATGGTGTTAACATATGACCTATAGACCCCCCCCCCCCCTTTCAAATAAACTCATCACATTATACTTTAGAAATTCAACGAAATTTGGATATTTTGTTGCCTTTGGTTACATTATCGTGATTCGTGAATCAATCTATGACTGTGTTAAACAAAGGAAGATGCATATATAAACTTTCTTTAAGAAGAACAATAGTAGGAAATTCAAATAGAAAAGGTTGGAAGAGAGAAGAAAAACCAAGAATGAGAAAAAGAAGTCTTCTATGTATTTATCCCTGACGCACATTGTTGTGTCGCAATAGGAGAAGAAAATAGCGGATAGCAAGATGGAAATCGAGATAGTGCATTGACAATTGGAACAACATCATCTTTGAGTTATTTGGCATCATCCTTGTTATATTTATAGTGCCGTGTGTTCATATAAAACCTTAACCACGCTTTTTGAATGGGCCACATTAGTGTATTCAAATGTTGACATTGTTGGATGCCTCAAGGACAAGTCAATAACAAAAACAAGTGAACAATGATTTGCAGTGGTTGCTGAAAACTTTCATGTACATCATTGACATTCACTCATTACCATTCTTCTATTCAATTCACCCTTTAGTAGTAATTTGTCATTCTCATGAAGGACAAAGTTTTCTTTTGAGAAATTGAGAAACTAAGGCCAATTCATTCACCCTTGCTTGTTGTAGGTAGTCAAGATGAACATGGATTTTAGATTTTCTTTAATTCCAATTCAATAGAAAGCTTCATGTAAAGGGTTTGGGGCCAATTCTTCTCTATTAATTATTGATGAGCTTTGAAACCCCCCCCTTTCGAAGAAGATGTTTTCTAATATATATTATCGAGTGAAAATTTATGTTTGGCATCTTTAGAAATCTATATTCAAGATAAGAATAATTCTCAACAATGGTATCATAGAACCTAACTATCAAAATTTGGTTTGATATACCACAAACCACCATTGTAGTCTCCTCATCACATGAAAAGTTAAAATTGAGCACATAATAAAAGCATGACAAAATATGTGAGGCCTTGAAGAATAATTTTTCCATTAATTAGAACATATGCATTGGTTTTTATGGACAATTCTCACAAGGGTATTGTTTGATGACTAACATTAATGTCCTCAATAGGACCAAAAAAGAATTGATAATGCCTTGTCATTTTTTATGGTTGTAGATTGATGAGTGTTTTGTGAGTGTGCTCAAAGGAAAGTGCATGCCCAATGTTGTGTCAATGGTTGAGTTTGTGCTAGAATCCCTACATATGTGTAAATGGTTTTGACAATCACTAAAAACATGTATGGAGGTAGACCTCTCCACGAGAGGTGGCATTCATAAAGAAGGTTCTTTTCTCTTTCTTTTTCAATAAGTGTAGGTATTTTTGTAGTGAACACATGTGACATACCTATGTGATGATTTCAATTTTCCATCATTAATGATTGTACGTTTGTTTCTCATATTCTACTTTGTAATGATTTTTACCAAGCTATTGATGGCTCATTCTCTCTTGTCCGGAGTCTCCTATAACGGCTTGGAAGCTCTACTTTCATCAATTTCTCTCTTGCGAGGCCTTACCTTACTTTTACAGGTGTGAGGAATAAAAAATTAACAATGCGCCCATCGTGCAATATTAAAGTATATACGATGAAGAGAAGAAATAGGAACAATCATTTTAATGCCAAATATAACTGCAAACATGTTTGAATGGTTCCAAAAAGTGTTATGCACTTAGTAGATCTCTTTTGTGAAAAAGGGAAGCCTCTTAAGTCTCAAAAGTCACACTGGATGTGGCTTTTGTTTCTATAGAAATAGTGATTGGGGCTTCACGAAAGGGATTTCTACGCGTCTTCAATGTCGATTTACATGTAGCTCTCTTGATAGAAGGTTGAGGACCATATGGGTTGAGATGTCTATTGTTGAAAATGTCACCCTACACATGGTTATTCTCTGTGTATAGCACACGTTGGGGGCTACATGATTACATCTACAAATTGTTGACATGTTTATGTTTGATTATGTATCCTATGTACGTGTGTAAAATGGAAAAAGTCAATATTGGTTAAGCTCATGACATGTCCTACACATTGCATGGACTTGTACTTCACAAAATCCACAAACCGTGATGTTGTATGGCAAATGTTGAGACCTACATGTTTACATCTACACTTTGTTGAGATGCCTATGTTCATGTCTAAAGTGGATAAACTCATGACATATCCTAAAACATTGTTGCATCGACTAGTTAGTGCTCCACAAAATCTACAAAGCTAAATGCTTACAACTAGTATAGCTCAACGTTAACTAGTTAGTTAGTGGCATTATTAGAAGCCATGAACTAGTTAAAACAAGTGTGAAGAAAGAATAGCACATATGTAAGACATATGCATGTAATGAATATGGGAAGGATGGAAATTGGATCGAACCATGCATGCACATGAATCATAGTTAGCAACTATTGGAAAAATGTCATTAAGTTAAAAAGGGACATTGAACAACCACTTGACTTTTAAAACAACTTCAAAGCATCAAGAAGTGGACACAATCACAATAAGTCTGTATTAATTTATTCATATTGTAATATGTAACAAAATGTATGTATGTTGATTACAAGCTATGATATATAGGTTGTGAATTTGGACAATGACGACATAGGGCAATCTATAATGGGCTCCAAGATTGTAATATTAATAATAATACTAAATGTTAATACATATGGAATCTACCAAACTCTCTCAACATTCACAACCACCTCCAAAATGGGTAAGACTCTTATGTCACAAGTGACCACCTCAATTCTAAATTCTACTACACTTGGGGGGGGGGGGGGATGCGAGCATGGTGCAGCTACTAGAATTTGTACACACCCCTTTTGTCCACAATCGCAAGGGATCGGATGGGATGAACGCATGTTCGAGAGTTATGGACCACCATGCGCACGAGTGTGTGACATATGAGCACAAGAAGAAGAAGAAGAAGTGTATGTACATCACCCTTTCCCCCCGGGGGGTTAAAATTTAAGTTTTTTGTGCACACATATATACATGCAAAACAAAATGTCCACACATATATATATATACATGCGTATAGAGCAAAATGTCCACACATATATACATGCAAAACAAAATGTCGGCACATATATGTACATGCAAAACAAAATGTCCACACATATAATATACATGCAAAACAAAACATGGTTCCAATCGAATGGAGTTGACCCGAAGTGGAGATGGGCGAAGAATTATGGGATGGAGATGGATGAAGAATTTACTTAACGGGCGGGGATGGGGATGGGGTGGGGCTAGAAGAGCTTAAGGCTCTTGAGTTTGAAGGAGCAGGATTTGGAGACGAGGGAGACGGCCGGGGAGGAGGCGGTGGGGCTCGTGATGACCACGTCGCAGTTGACGTGGACGCGGCAAGTGCCCGAGGTCCACGAGCCGACCTTGACGCGGACGCGGGCATCGGCCAGGGACTGGAAGGAGAGGGTGGAGGCGGACGACGAGAGAGTGGAGTTGAGAGAGGAGGCGATGGCCGGGGAGAGCGAGATGTCCGAGCCCTCCATGTCCAGAGTCAGGATTGTGACATTTCCGTGGCCCTGGTAGAAGCCCGGGATGGAGCCTTGCCCTATCTCCTGCCCATCGTATGACAGGTTCACCTGCACTGACTCGTACTGTATCCCTATCTTCTTGTTAGGGTTTCCTACCTGTACTGTGAAGATCACGCTCGCATCCAGCGATGGCGTCGTCGTCCCTCCTGTCGTTGATGATGATGCTTTCAGAACCAGCTTCGACACCTTGGCGTCCGTCACGTCGAACTCCGGCGCCTTCGGCTTTAGCACCAGCCACAGTATCCCCGCCGTTAGCCCTAATATCACAGCTATGGTCAGCAACGTCGCTATGAACGACATCAGGCAGCAACAGCAAGGGTTCCTCCTCCTCCTCCCTCTCCTCCCTTCTCTTCCGGTCCTCCTGTTGCTTGGATGATCTGGCGGTAATGGCTGCGGTGTGCTGTAGATTATGTCCTTCTTGTGGTTGCGTTCCTTCTTGGCCTCTGGAGACTCTCGATGAGATGAGATGAGCGATTGCTCCTGCTCTTTGAGGATCGTCTTCTCCGGGACCATCTGGATGGACACGGATTCGTGGAGCGGAGGCGCAGATGGTGCATCTTCCACGTCTGGATGGACACGATCCGCCATAGCAAAACCCTCTCTGTCTGTCTGTCTGTCTGTCTGTCTGGACAGGTAATCAAAGCGACACGATCGGGGGGAGGGAATAGAAATCTGAAACAATTTAACAGAAATGTGGAATAGTAGATCAGGAGATTAATTAGGCGGATGAATACAGTGGAGAGGGAGGAGATTAGGATTGGGAAGGAAGCAGGGATTGCATGCAGTAGTAACAACAAAACACAAATATGTACACAGTCTTCCTTATTGTAGTAGGAGGGGGGGGGAGATGGAAATGAATGGGAAGATCGGGAAGAAGCGAGGCGATGGAGGGAGGGAGGGAGAGAAAGTACAGAGATGGTATTAGAAATTTTACACAGAGGATGGAGATGGAGATGGAGATGGAGATGGAGATGAATGACAAGTGGTATTCATATAAACTCTGCAGTGACTCCTTCCTTTCCAAGGACCAGAAAACTCTTCTCTGTTTTATTTTTATTTTTTTTTACGCGCTTTCTTTCCGTTCTCCTTCCTTTTTATTTATTCGTGCCTTTCTTTTTCTTGTGCGTGTGCGTGTGCGTGTGCGTTTTTGAGAAGGGTAGACATTTGCCCGCCCATTTCTTGTGTTGTGTTTTGTGTGTGTCGTTTTTGAGAGGGTGGACATTTGCTTGCCCATTTCTTGTGTTGTGTTTTGTGTGTGTCGTTTTTGAGAGGGTGGACATTTGCCCGCCCATTTCTTGTGTTGTGTGTTTTTGAGAAGGGTGGACATTTGCCCGCCCATTTCTTGTGTTGTGTTGTGTTGTGCGTTTTTTAGAAGGGTGGACATTTGCCCGCCCATTTCTTGTGTCGTGTGGTGTTGTGCGTTTTTGAGAAGGGTGGACATTTGCCCGTCCATTTCTTGTGTTGTGTTGTGTTGTGTTGTGTTGTGTTGTGTTGTGTGTTTTAGAGAGGGTGGACAATTGCCCACCCATTTCTGTGTTGTGTGTTTTTGAGAGGGTGGACATTTGCCCATCCATTTCTTGTGTTGTGTGTTTTTGAGAGGGTGGACATCTACCCGCCCATTGTTTGTGTTGTGTTTTCTGTCTATTTTTGAGAGGGTGGACATCTGCCCACCCATTGTTTGTGTCGTGTTTTCTGTCTGTTTTTGAGAGGGTGGACATCTGCCCACCCATTGTTTGTGTTGTGTTTTCTGTTTGTTTTTGAGAGGGTGGACATTTGTCCACCTATTTCTTTTGTTGTGTTGTGTTTTGTGTGTGTTTTGGAGGGTGGACATTTGCCTGTCCATTTCTTGTTTTGTGTTTTGTGTGTGTGTTGAGGGGGTGAGCATTTGCCGGTTCATTTCTTGTGTTCCGTTCTGAGAGGGTGGACATTTGCCCATCCCCATCCCATCCCATCTGGACTCTCTCATTGTCCATATCGCCCTCGCACCCTCTCTTTACTTCTCAACATGCAATAGTAGTGCACTTATTGGCTCGCTCCTGTTTGGAGATCCCTATCTATCATCCCCATCCATGTTTGTCTACTTGCTCACAAATGTCCATTTTTCCGATTTTACATTTTATGGCTCAACTAGTTAACGACATGGAGATCTCTCTAATTTTCTAGTACTAAGTAACATGTTATGATTGTGCAATAATTTTTGTGGTATTGCATGCATGTCTTGTGTGATTTGAAAGCTAAGGTAATCTCTTGCTATTGGCCGCGAGTTTGGCAGGCACCCAAACTGCATCATGACCACTTAACAACTCAACAACAGAAATGGTTATGTTTAAGTTCCAAATTTGGAAAGTAGTTTGGTTTAACACGGAGGATAGAAGGTTTTGCTTGGAATTGTACTAGTTCCATGATTTGCATTTTTGTCCAGCATGAAACCCATTCTAAATACTTATAGGGCCATTTTTATAATCCATGTCACCAACCCTAGTTTACGTTCAAGTTGCTAATCTTCAATTATATATTTTTATATAAGGTAATTGCGAAATGGTTTACAATTCATGGTTTTAAAGGTTTGGGCTCGAGGATAGCTTAAACAATTCGACTCGTATAGTGTCAAGGTTTGGTTGGGTTTAATCTCCAAATTTTTAAATTTGTTTTGAGTTGCAAATACTCGACTTCTAACAATCTCTAGAATTTCAACCAACAATAGATTTGGGAAATAACATGTACATGCACATACGGATCTTCTAAAGACTATCCACTTTGTCTTCTGCCATTTTGGAGCTCTACACAATTGTCGATGCTCCGTTAATAAAAATCTCTAATCTCCCCAAGTCCATCATTTCAACGTTATTCAACTTGTACAATTTGAGAATTGTGAATAGTCACTTTCGGGGTCTTCATTTTAGAATCACATCATATTGATCTTTTCTAAGTATATATCCTCTTTAAAAAGCTTGCTTGAATTTCATAACCACATATCTAATTTTATTTAAGGAGGTTGTGGGGTCCCATATAATTACAAGAATTTCATTCTACATACTTTAAAAAAACAAGGAAATTCATTTGCCCTTAATGTTAATTCATGGCTTTTTTCTAATATGCCATTTGTATTTGATGTAGTCATTGATATTTCATCGTGTATTTCCATATTTCAATGAAATACCTTCTAGAAATACCTTCTAGAAAAGAGAATAGTCATTGGGTTGTGTATTATGAGTGTGCCATGCTTAGTCAAAGCTTACATACAAAGCATTTGATTCAAACCTATAATGTTCTTGTTGTCTTTCACTATTTATATATGTTCCACGAGGAAAGAAGTTGTGGTATATGGATTGTTGTTCGCATGTTGTTACATTACTCTACAAGAATCAACCTAAGATTGTGTAAAACTAAGACATATATGTATATAGTGTTTTCAAAAGTGCAATATTAGGAAATTCATTGTACATATATAGAAAAGTTGGAAGAGACAAAAAACCAAGGAAAAGAAAAAAGACGTCTGGTTTGTATTTTTTATGTGACTCGCCAATGGGGCAATAGGAAAAGAAAAATCAACCCCCCTTAAAAAGGTTAAGACAATTAAACGCGTCGAAATATGTCAAACACCAACCTTGACAAGAAAACCTAGGAATCTTATGAAAATGATGACTCTTAGTTGGACAAAAAAGGGGTTAATAGACAATGATTGACTAATCACCGAGCCTAAAAAATAGCTTGAACTTTGGTTTCCCTAATAGTCACTTATGTGTGGGTGTATCCACATAGTATACATGCCTTTGCATTAGTATTTGTCCTTAAGCTTCAAGAAGGGTTTCTCCCATAGAACATATTCTATAAGTTTCTTTATTAAAAAAATGTGTCACATTTTCGACTGTGAAGGTTTCTAACCAATATTGTTTTAAGATTCAAGACAATGTATTAGAATTGGAGTTTCTAATAACAAAAGCTAGCAAGTTACACCCAATGTAATCAACTTTCTCGATAAGAGAACATAGGCTAATGGTAACGAGGAATTGTAAGGTTAAATGACTTAGGATGTATGCGCACAAGAATATCCCAGAACAATCCACAGATTAATGTTGAATCATGCATGAGATTGTGTGAGACGATATGGTTTAATGCCCCTTGGTGTCTCGCCCACACTGACCCCCTGCCCATATATGGCACAACAAAGAGGCCCCCATTCTCTCTCGTTTGCATTCGCATTCTCACTTATCTTACAGCCCCATTCCGCTACATTGTTATTCGCCAAAACTTAACGTTAAACTCTATCTCATTGTCTACAACCGCAACACTGTTAAACTCGACGGCGGAGCTCGGCGAGTTTCTTGCCGTGTTGTAAACGCCATAGAGCTATGTAAGTAACTAATACATACTCATAGAAAATGGAGGAAGGAGCTTTCTATTGTGTTATTATTATTATTATTGAAGGCTGAAGCCATGGAAACCTCTCTGTAACACAGCGCCTGAACTTTAATTAAGATGATACTGAAAAGACACAATTCTTTTGCGTTTGCTGCCAAGATCAGTGGATCGCAAGTGCGTTTCTCTATGGCCTCAGCTCATTTGCTATTTTGCGTCAATTTGTTTCCTCTTTTCGTTTTCACTCTTTAACTTTCTTTTTACAGACAGCCCTCCTGTACACACAGCTCTTGCAAATGGAAACTCTGTGTTGCATACAAAGTGTATCACAAGTCTTCTCTCCAAGTTTGGATATGGAAATGCCAAAATACAAACACAGATATTTGAAACTGTTAGTTTTTCTTTGCATAAATATGTATATTTGGGAGAAAAATGATTTGTTTGCACATTGTTTTTGTACGCATTTATGCGTATGTATCTAGACTCATGCATATTTTCATTCTCCATTGCAATATATGCATGGGCAATTAGTTTTATAATGTGTCCACTATAGATGGATGCTTTTTTATTACAGAGATGATTTGTTTCAATATCCTAATACACTGTGATTGTTAAGTGTGTTGGAGTGCAATAACAAGGTTACAATGCATGTTGCTATGCATACTTTGGATTCTTCTCTGGAGCAAAAGCTTTTGTTTTCGAGGGGATCTATTTGTAAACATATACAAGATTGCACCAAAAAGAAATGCCTTCTAATGGGTAGACAAATTTATTCCATTGTATTTATCCATGGGCTTGATTCAGATTCTTTTATTATGGATCACATCATCCGCATGTTTACTGCATGTGGAAGCCTTGTTGATGCTAGTGAAGCATTTTACCAAGTATTAAATCCGAGCATTTTTACTTGGAATGCACTCATAAGTGCACACTTAAATCTTGGAGACTATGAGCAAACTCTCCTCTTGTTTTGCAAAATGCAGGAGAAAGATGAGATTGTTCCTGATAAGGTCTCATATTTGTCTGCGATAAAGTATTGTGTCTTTGTAGGATGTGTAAAGAATAGTAGAGTTCTACATAGAGAAATTATTCGAGCTGGAGTTTTGGTGGATGTAGTCATGGGAAGCTCGATCATTGACATGTACTGTAAATGTGGGAGTGTAGTGGATGCCCGAAAGGTTTTCGATGATTTGTCAGATCGAAATGAGGTGTCATGGAATGTGATAATTGCAGGATATGCCGAGCATGGGGACTTAACTCTTGCTTTGGAGTTATTCTATGAAATGCAAGAGAAAGGGATGAGCACAACCAAAGTATCACTATTGTATGTCTTAAGAGCATGTGGCAATATGGAAAATTTTGGCCAAGGTTTACTAGTACATGGTCTCCTTATTGAAAGTGGTCTTGAATCTGATGTAGTGGTAGGGAGCTCTGTAATGGACATGTATGCTAAATGCGGAGAGCTGGAAGAAGCACAGAATATATTTGACGGATTACCAAACCAAGATATAATATCGTATTGTATTATGACTACAGGCTATGCACGACACGGCCATGGACATCTTGCCTTGGGTCTTTTCACAAAAATGATTGGACTAGGAATGAAACCAGATAAAGCCACAATGTCATCCATGTTAAAGGCATGCGGATGTGTGGGTGCGATCCTTGAGGGTAGACATGTGCATGACCTCATATTAAGAGGAGGGTTCGAATTAGATTTAGTTGTTGGTAGTTCCATGATTGATATGTATGCCAAATTAGGCAGCATGGATGAGGCATACGAGGTGTTTAATACTTTGCCCCAAAAAAATATGGTTTCGTGGGGTGCAATCCTGACAGGATATGTGCAGCATGGTGATGTTGGAATGGCTCTCCGGCTTCTTTCAAGAATGCATCAAGAAGGTCTAAAGCCTAGTAAACCCATGTTTTTGTGCATTTTAAGTTCTTGTAGCAGCATGGAATCAATTGAACACGGTCGACAAGTGCATGCACACATTGCTGAATCAGAATTTAGTCTAGATATGGCTGTCCTTAGTGCATTGGTTGATATGTATGCAAAATGTGGGAGTTTGGAAGATGCATATCGGCTGTTTGAAGGATTACAAAGTCGTGACTCAGTGTCATGGGGAGCAATGATATTGGGATATGCCCAGCATGATAAAGTGCATTCTGTCTTTGGCTTGTTCAACAAAATGCTGCAGGATGGTATTGAGCCAAGTACAGTCACATTCTCATCTGTCTTAAAAGCATGTGGAAACAAGAATGTGATCAAAGCTCTCAGGATGGTTCATTGTCATATCATCCAAAATGGGTGTGAACAAAATATGATTACTGGAAGCACACTAATAGATACTTATATAAAATGTGAAGAAGTCGAAGATGCATGTCATGTCTTTGAATGCCTTACTAATAGAGATGTGGTATCATGGGGTGCAATGATAACAGGGTATGCCCTGCATGGGCATGATGTCAATGCATTTGAGCTGTTTAGGAGGATGCAACAAGAGGGCATTGAGCCAAATGGTATTACCATACTGTACATATTGAAGTCTTGTGGTGCCACTGGATCCATTGAGCAAGGGCGATTGGTACATCATCAGTTCGCAAGCACTGGACTTCCAATGGATGTTGTAGTTGGGAGCACTCTTATTGAAATGTATGCAAACTGTGGGAGCCTCGATGAAGCACGTAATATCTTTGATTACATGCCCAATAAAAATATAGTCTCATGGGGCACATTGATAGCAGGGTATGCTTTGTATGGGAACTTGGATCAAGTCCAGTGTTGCCTTGATGAAATGCAACAGCATGGTGCCAAACCTGTTGATGCAATGTTCACTAGTATCCTTGCAGCATGCAGCCATTCTGGACAACTAAATAAAGGTTGTGAACATTTTCGGGCGATGCTTGAAACCTATGATATCATGCCAAAAGCTGAGCACTTCAACTGCATGGTTGATAATTTTGCACGAAGAGGTCACTTAAATGAAGCAGCAGACCTTTTGCAAACTATGCCCACACCTCCAGATCCTATTGTTTGGACATCGTTACTGAATTCTAGCAAGGTTTATGGAAGTATGAGCATAGGAAGACATTGTTTCAATGAAGTGTTTCCTATGGACTTGGAAATGTCTGACATATACCTTGCATCAGGTATGCACAAGGATAGAGGACCAGTTGCTACACCTGAAAGTGAGCAGCAAAAGTAAAGAACTCTTAGACCAACCTCAACCTGATTACTCAGACCATAGTCCTTATCCCCCATGATGATGACTTAATATATGATGAGATATATCTTGAATGGAGCAACTCCATGGAATGTTACCATTATGACTCAACTAAATTCTAAGACCATAGCATCATACTATCAAACTAATGAGGGATCCGAATCTAAAATTTTCAAATTAGCCCCAAGAAAGATATGCTTAAATGCATTTGACGAGAAGAATTATTTCAGGTTTTGGCAGGAATGCAAACAGAAGACACCTGGTTATCATAATTCAGTTGACCTTAAGAAAAGACTATATGGGAATGATCGCAAAATGTAAGAGAAACAAAACAATTCTTGCAATGTTGAAAATTTTGAATCATCCAAAATTGATTACCAGTGGGCACAGACAGTTAGGCACGTGGAGACATATCAGTGTTAATGTCTAAGATATAATAACATTGAAGTTATGAGATGCATAAAACTAATTATAATTTATTAGGCAAGAGGTGAAGAGAATCACACAAGGTATGTACATCTTATAGCCAAAGGGATTCAGTGGTGGGGGATTTTGGGCTTTATAGATTTCATGTTAAAAAGAACTAAAAAGAACATCAGCATTCCAGTCAGAGGGGCAGGAATGGAAAATGGAAGCCGCGCTCTTTGGTAGCAGATATGGAATGGGAAGAAATAAATTGGAAATTAGGTAGTCATAAGATAAATTAAGTGAAACTTAAGGTATATTATTGCCATGCATGAAGTTCATTCACTCTGCAAATAACTACAATGTACATGCACTTCAAACTTTTGCTTCTTGTGACACACGACCCAATGGATGGAGCTTCAAAGATAAAGAGTTTGAAACAACAATAATAGAACTCATCGCCATCATTGCACCTGTAAAAGAAAAATCAATCTCTCTCTCTCTCTCTCTCTCTCTCTCTCTCTCTCTCTCTCTTTTACCACTTATGGTAAAACTATGGCAAAACTATCTAGATGTCTAATGGAATCAAAGATAAGTGTGGGGAAAAGAACACAGTTACGGCTTAAAGACAAGCTGCCTTTTGACAACATAACACCCTTCAAGTATTTCTTCGAAAAATGTTGCTTGAGAGGTAGGGGTTTATATTGTTACTTCATAGAATTCAAGAAAGCTTTTGATATAGTACACCACGAGCATCTTTGGAGGTGCATGGAAGAACTCAAGGTAGCAAAAGAATATATGCTTGCAATTTCTTGAATTTGTGAGAAGGTTTATGTCATGTACATATAGGCAATGGAATTGATGACCACTCTCACCAACTCTATTTGGTTTATGCATTGATAAATTAGAACAAATGGTTGTCAAGTTAATAAAGGAAAAAGGTATCGAGGAAGTTGCCATTAGGAGTATAGTCACCATGCTTTTGTGGTGCTTTTTGCAAATAATTTAGCAGATGCAAAAAGCTTATGAAGGCATTGGAAGAGTTTTGCATGCATATGAAGATGAGTGTCAATAGCACTAAAATGAAGATTATGCTTGTGATGAGCCAAAATAAGGATAAACCAGACATTTTGTACGTCAATGAGCTACTTGAAATTGTGTGGAATTGAAGTTCCTTCATATCATAGGTGGAATGAATGTGCTACCCGCCACTCAGAGGAAGGAAAGAGACCATACCATGCATTTGAGAACATATGCAATAGTGGAGAAATTAAATGTTGGATTCTCAAGAATTACCTTTTTCACCATTCAAAAACATGTCTTACATCTTGAGATGGGATCACTTCCCATGAGATTATAGCTATGGAAATGGTTGTTGGGTACCTTGTTTTAAGGTTCACACCCACTCATTGACAGATTAAAATTGTATGGGAATCACACTTCATACAAAATTCCACCTTCGATAAAATTCAACTATGCTTTTCACAAATCTTCGAACCAACCCAATCCTTAAACGCATTTATCTCATAGTCATAGTGTGTACTCTCAATTGGAACATTCATTTAGTAATGTTGGTGAAGATCAAGAGTCACTACTCATTTTCACATGTACTACATGAAAACACTAATTTTTTTGTCTTGTAGGTCATATTTGACCTTCAAAGCTGATAATAAAATATATCTCTCACATATAAGATGATATGTTTATTCAGTCCCATAGGTCAAATTTGGCCTCTGCATGGACAATAAAACATCCATTCTCTCGTTCTAATTACATTTATTTTGATTTCGTTGTTCTCAAAGACAAGACAACATTTTAAGAATATTTTGTTTGGTATTCTCGGCAATTTTGGCCTAGTAAAAGATATTGATATACCTTTCTTTCTTTCCAGGTTTTTGAAGATGTTAAAGGTAACATTTATTTCTCTCCACATTCGGGCCATGCCCCTATTGGAGAGCAAGTGTTTATTAACCCATGCACTTAAACCGGTTTGAATTCCACTGATTGGACTACATCGCTAGAAGGTTTCAGTAGGAAGCAAAGGTTCAAATGACATTTTAACCATGCATTAGCTTAAAATAGAAGAAAAGGAAAAGATCTTAAACACACCTGCAATAGAAGGAGACATTGAGAATCCATAGTTTGGTAATAGAACACCAGCAGCCAAAGGAATGGCAATTGCATTGTATGTCAGAGCCCACCCTAGATTTTGTTTAACTTTTTGAATAGTGGCCCGTGATAACTCAATTGCCTCTACCACCTGTACAAAATTCAGAGAAAAAATGGTTGTCTCAGTGCAACTTTAATAATGTAAGACAATCACATTAGGATGGTGCAAACATTTGACATTTAGAGTAGATGGGCAGCTCTACATATTAAGTGAGAATGGTTATTTATATCCCAGATCACATTCGACAGTTTGAGCAGATGGGCAGCTATACATCTTAATTGAGAACAGTTATTGATATCCCTAAGCATGCCTTGGCTCATTTTGTAAGTTCATTCAAATATTTAGTGGTTTAACTGTCTTGCATATCTGAGAAGCCATGTCTGGAACCTAATATCATTCTTTAAGAAGCTGTTTAATGTTGTTTGATATGGAATATAGTTTCCTTCCCTGCAAGAAGTCAGTTAAGTACCACAACAAAGTAGCATTTTTTTTAAACCATTGGAATATACCATGCCACAGTACCCCAGTGATCCAATTACATAAGAAAAGGATTGATAACTAAGAATGACTAACCTGAGATAGAGTATTGCCGAGAAGAATTGCAGACGCTGCATCTGAAGCAGCATCTTCACTCTTTTGCATCTTCAAAGCCATGCCCACATCAGCTGCTGCAAGGGCCGGTGCATCATTCACGCCATCTCCAACCTATATTGATAGTTACAAGCCAAACAATCACGAACTGTATCAGTTATTATCCTCAGGTTACAGATGGTATGCTTTTATAAAGAATAATTCTACACACGAAACATGCACAGAACTTGAGGTGATCAGGAATCAGAATTGATGATTTATAATCTTATGATATAATAGGCACTGATATAATAGGCACATTAAGTTTAACCTACAATCAATGTGCTTATTATTCCAGATCCATCAATTTCACTAAGGCATAAATCTAGTCAGAATCCATTGTTTAGATTTCAGAGTTCCATCTGTTCAAATCAGAGCTTGGACATACCATTGCAACACAAAATCCTTTCCTCTGCAAGTCTGCAATTAAATCAGCTTTGTCTTTGGGTTTTAAGCCCCCATGCATATAATTTATGCCAAGACCTCCAGCAATGCTTGCAACTGCCTCTTCCCTGTCGCCAGACAGAACTAAAGTCTCTATCCCCATTTCCTGCAAACTGTATGAAGCCCAGAAGAAAAGAAGATAATGAGTATCTTTTTATTAAAGCAACCAGTAATCCAGATTGCAGAAGGCCTTAAGAGAACGGTGCATTTGTATGATAGGAAAGAGACCTTTCAATGGTTAGTTTTGCATCTTTACGGAGATTGTCAGTCACAGCTATTGCTCCTACAATGCCCATGCCTTCCATGCCCACATATACGGTGGTCTTTGACTCACTGACTGACAGAGATCCCATTTTGTTCATCAGAATTCCACTTAGCTGTTTCTCCAACATATTTAGCACAACCGGTAAACTTTCTGATGGAACATCTTTAGAAGATTTCCTTTCACAGCACTCATATACCCAGTCAAACAAGCCAACAGCCACAATCTTTCCTCCAATCTCAGCCAAAGCGCCATAACCTGGCTCAGTTAAATGACCAGTGGTAGACGGAAGATCAAGATTCATTCTGTCAGATTCCTTTATTATTGCTGAGGCAATTGGATGACGTGTATGTCTCTCAACAGCTGCAGCTAGACTCAGAACTTCCTCATCTGTGTAAACGCCAGCACTGGCAATTGCAGATACAGTCGGCTTACCTAAAGTTAAAGTTCCTGTCTACAACTCAGGAAGAAAAATATTTGAAATCGTTATGAAATAAAATTCTATTTCTTAAAAGGTAACAAAAGTAAGTTGAGTCCAATGACCATTAAAGATGCACACACATGGCATATACATACTGGAAAATAGAACCTTTTGGTGTTAACTATATAGCTATGTGGATGAATGCATGTAAATAGGTCATCCGTTGATTCTATCTAAGAAGTTATCTGCCTGTGATTCTAAGAAATATATACTTATGAATCTAACAAATGAAGTATCGTTGCCCACTGACCTTATCGAAGACAACCTTATTCACACCAGCAAGCCTTTCAAGAACATCCCCACCACGGAGTAGTAGCCCCCTTTTGGCACCTGAGATATACAGCCTTATTGTCACCAAAGTACATGTGGAAATTATGGAAAATACACCTCAACGTCATTACTCTACAACAGAGACATATTAACTAAAAGAATAATTAAAATATTAAATAAAAGATCAAGTTGAAGTTGTTCTTTGAAGTATGTAGCGAATAAAAGAGAACAGATAAAATACAAGAAAGGATGCTCACAGGTAAAGGTTACAAAATACAGGAGAAGCATTCCTATTTTCTAGATCTCATTGCACACAAGAATTAGTTGTGTACTATCCTACTCATAAATGTTTTTGTGCAGAACCAAATAGTACCGTTATTATTTTCTTGGGGAGATATATTCCATGCTCATAGATTGCAGATGGGGAACAGAGAATAGCACCTCTCAGAGAATTAGAGATTCAGATGTTTTTCTAGCATGCGTACTTTTCCTTTTTTCTCTTGTTGGTAGGCTGAACTTATAGCTTTAAAGACATGATTAGATAGTCTTATTCGATAAATTCAGATAGCTTTATGCATTCGTATAATCTCAGTTACGATTATATATACCGATCTGTGATAATAGACTCTCTAAGCAACAAACACAAAGTCAAGCACTGCGAAAAATGCAAAACAGCACAGTACAAAAATATGAACTAGCTATATAGTAGTCACAGCATATCATCCAAGCTCACTACCAGGAAAACCTACCCATGGAAGTCCCAACCAGAACTGCAGTCGGAGTTGCCAGACCCAATGCACAAGGGCATGCAACTACCTGCAAGAATACAATTGCCCCTCTAATCTACAAAAGGGACTGCAGAAAGATAAATAAATCTGAGCGGAAATCAGGTTTTATCAATCATACCAGGACATCTATAGCAAGCTTGAGGCTTAGAAATAGACTACTGCCTTCCAAATTCATATCATTAAGATAAAAATGTGCACCAAAAAAATTCCTGAAAAACATTTCAGTTAAAAATAATCTTAGGGATTGTAACAGCAGTAAAACAGAATACCGAAGAACTAGTGTACCAGAAAAGGAATGTTGTCGCCGAAGCTGCCATTATTGTATAAGCAAAGGGACCTGCTATGGAATCTGCCAGCCTTTGAACTGGTGCTTCTCTTGATTGAGCATCTTCTACCTGCAGAGCAAGCACATGCAGATTAATAGCCACATTTATTTCTCATTGTCACATAATACATTCAGATCCCAAGGAGGGTAAAGTGGTTGCTGTTTGCATCTAAGTATGTGACAGAGACAGTTACTACAGCATCTATCCTAATCATTCCTTTCATTTCAAGTTCTATAATGGCAAGCTTTGTTTCATAAACACAACATTGATTTGAGTCTTTCAATAATGTCAATATTTAGGTCAGTCTATATTAAAAATTTGATGAGAGATGAATACCTCTTGCTTATAAATACAAAGAAAAAGAAGAAAAGGGCTACTCTAATGATTACATGACTTTGATATTGCCCATCTTTTGGATTGCTATATTATGCAATACCATTGTACCATACCAAAGCCTTTTAAAAATCTGATGTTACCATTAGGGCTACATCTTAATCTATATATTCTACATATACAAAATGAAGATTACATTAATCATCTTATTTTACCACCATGTTTCACATAATGTCGCAATGATGTCTTGTAGTTCGATGTCATCTTCAAACAAGTTGATCGTGTAAGGTTTGAACAGTAGGAAAGGGTGAGACTGGTTGTCAATCACCCTTGAGCGTCTAGCTTTGCAACCTTAGCTTGCTAGCGCTTGCACTTGCAACCTATAATAACCGAGGCGTTCCGATCAGTGACATATATCCAACGTCTTTGGGAGCTCCCTAAACGAAGGTACCCAAGGTTGGCACTTATGTCATCAAAACAACTGGCTGAAAATGGAGACACTAATTGTTGGTATGCTGAAATGCAACAATGGTTCGAGTCACATGGCATGAGTATAAATGCACTACCCCCGTTCCAATATAGCTTGGACTGTCCCCATCTAAATATGACCAAAGTGGAAAAGAATAGAGTGATCCGAACTGATATTATTAACTTGGAAAACAAGATAACATGGATCAGCCCCAAAATACCACTTGGTACAAAGATGGCCCACTATAAGACACACTTCTTACATACATCGGAGGATGGATTTGTCATCAGGCCACCTTATATGGACATACATCTATCCTATGTGTTGCGTAGTGTGATAGGGCAGTTGCGAACTTCATCACATCAGCTACAGATTGAGGTAGGTAGATATACACGACTACCTCTAGAAGAGAGAATTTGCCAATTGTGTCATCAGGAGTGGAATCTGAAGAACATTATGTTTGTCATTGTAGTGTCTTTTATGAAATCAGAGGGAGATACCATTGCCTCTTTAAACAAGGCTTTGGCCCACTACACAAGGTAATGGAATATGAGGACCAACGATGCCTAGGACTTTTCTTGCTAGAGCTCAAGAGACATCGGGAAAAGTTGTTGAAGAATACAGCCACACAAGCTCATCCACAAAGAATAAACACAACTTTCTTTAGCCCCATCACTCCCAATGCTAGAAGTCAACCCCAGGATACACAAATGGGCTTCAGACCAGGACATAACAAAGGGGTTACAATTGATCGGGCAATGGCAATTTGCCGTGCACGTAGGCCTCGGCCCCATGGACCACGACCTCGACACCCTTGTCATCGACAGATAAAAGCCATTATCTCCCGCCATTGTAGGTGCTTCCCTCGCTTCGGAGACATTTCAATCCTGGATCAACCTATGCTAGAGATCTTTTCGAAGACAAAAGCTACAATATACCTAACTTGAGGATCTCACATGTGCCAAAAACCAGATTCCCTCATTAATTTTCTTTTCATGTTACTTACTTTTATATTTACTGTGTAATATTTATTTTACTTTGATTTGTTCTCAAAGACAAGACGACACTTAAGATGTAATCTATTATTTGGTCTTATAGGCCATTTTGGCCTCTTAAAAGACGTTAATATTTCTTTCTTTCTTTCTTTCTTTCTTTCTCTCTCTAAGACACACCTCTCATACACATCGGAGGATGGATTTGTCATCAGGCCACCTTATATGGACATACATCTATCCTATGCGTTGCACAGTGTGATAGGGCAGCCGTGAACTTCATCACATCAGAGATTGAGGTAGGCAAATATACACAAATACCTCTAGAAGAAATTTGCCAACTGTGTCATCAAAGAGTGGAATCCAAAGAACACTATGTTTGTCATTGTATTGTCTTTTATGAAATCAGACGGAGATACCATTGCCACTTTAAACAAGGCTTTAGCCCGCTATGCAAGGTAATAGAATATGAGAACCAAAGGTGCCTAGGACTTTTCTTGCTAGAGCTCCAGAGACATCAGGAAAAGTTGTTGAAGAATACAGCCACACAAACTCATCCACAAAGAACAATCACAACTTTCTTTAGCCTCGTCACTCCTAATGTTACAAGTCAATCAAAGGATACACAAATGGGCTCCCGACCAGGACATAACAAAGGGGTTACCATTGATCAGGCAATAGCAATTTGTCGTGCACGTAGGCCCCGGCCCCATGGACCACGACCTCAACACCCTTGTCATCGACAAATAAAGGCCATTATCTCCCGCCATCGCAGGTGCTTCCCTCGCTTCGGAGACCTTTCCATTCTGAATCGACCCATGCTAGAGATCTTTTCGAATACAAAAGCTACAATATATCTAACTTGAGAATCTCACATGTGCCGAAAACCAGATTCCCTCGTCTCATTTTATCTTATTTACTTTTATATTTACAAAGTAATATTTATTTTATTTTGATTTGTTCTCAAAGACGAGACAACACTTAAGATGTAATCTCTTGTTTGGTCTTATAGGCCATTTTGGCCTCTTAAAAGACGTTAATATCTCACTCTCTCTCTCCTGTTAACTCTCTCTTAATTCATATTATTTAGATGATCGAATTGACCATTGTGAACTTTCCAGGGTTAGTATATTCTAACTGAAAAGTTATGGCTCAGTAAACACAATAATATTTAAACTAGACCACTTTATTGAAAAAGAATGCATGTAAAACAGCAGAAAAAAAATCGAAGTGCTATCTGGATATATCAACATATAAAACATGAAAGTTCACCATTTGAATGATATCTGAAACCACACAGTTTGTGCCTATCGCTGATGCTTTCACCTTTATTGGTCCCTCCTGCAGAACAAAAATATGTATTACATCAAAAGCCAAATTCAATTCTGCTGTCTAGGAAGCATCTCTACATTTCATTTTTAATTCTTAAAATCAAAGTACAAATAATCAATAACATAGTGATCAAAAAGATATACTACCCAAATTTTTTATATAGCACATGCATACAAAACAAGGCTTGTCTACCACTATGCATAGCATATGCAATTCTTTTATATGCCATCCTTCATGTATGCAGTCAGTCTTTTCTAGATTGGTTTTCTTTCATGGATCCTTGTAGTGAAAGCAGGCTTAGGCCCAGCATAAAAGATCTGTAATGTGAACCTTGTACATGCAACAACAAAATTTGCAACCCTTTCTTGGTAATCAATTTCTGTACGTCCAGCCATTCATGTTTCTGAGCATATTATTGCATACCATTAGTAACCAATTTTTGTACGTCTATCCAACCATGTTTCTGAGCATATTACTGCATAATATATTGGTAATCAATTTTCGTACATCCATCCATCCATATTTCTGAGCATATTACTGCATACCATATTGATAATCAATTTTCATATGTCCATCTATTTATGTTTTTGAACATATTAATACGGCATTTCTAGACAATGCTGGCTTTGTAAGGAAATCAAACTTAGAACTAATGGAATCTGATGAATTCTATGTCTGTCATTGCAATATTTTTAATGAAATAAGAGGGAGATACCATTGCCTTGTAAATCAAGGCTTTGGTAAGGGACTATGAGGACCAACGATGCTTGGGATTATTCTTGCAAGAACTCAAGAGACACAAGGAGAAATTGTTGGACAACAATACAATCATGCAAAGCTCATCAACAAAGAACAATCACAACTTTCTTTGGCCCCGTCATTCCTACTCATGCTACAAGTCAATCAAGACTACACAAGTGGGCTCCCGACCAAGACATTGCGAAGGGGATACAATACATTAGGCAATAGCTATTTGTCATGCACATAGGCCCCGGCCTCATGGAACATGATCTCACCACCCTTGTCATTGACACAAAAAGGCCATTATCTCCCGCCAGCACAGGTGCTTCCCTCACTTCAAAGGTTCCTCCAATCTAGATCTTTCGAAGACAGAAATTACAATCTAATTTGAGAATCTTATGTGTAGTAACAAGATTCTTTTGTCGCCTTTATTTTTATTTACTTTTTTACTTGGTTAAAATTATTTTGGTTTGTTGTTCTCAAAAACGAGACAACATTTAAAGATTTAATCTTTTGTTTGGTTCTTATAGGCCATTTTGGTCTCTTAAAAAACATTAATATATCTTTCTTTCCTCCTAGCCACAATAAATCAATGCATCTCTTTAGGAAGAAACTTCTGGGAACATAATGCAATTCATTCAAGAAGCTTAAAAGAGAACATTGTAATCCTAACTACTCTCCCCTGTAACGCAATTTGACGTTGCAGCTCAAACTTGTAATTATTTGTATTGGTATATGTGTTGTTTACATGCTGATGCCATGTTTCTATTTTTACTTCTCATGGATGAGCACTAATCTTTGATCAGATTTGTGTCTGTGCAATATATGTCATCATTAAATGCCTTTGCAATGGAGGACAAAATCTCTCAATCTCCCGCTAAGCTATATACTCCCTTGCTTCTATCATCTTCATTTTGAACTCTTGTACCCTTATAGATGTTCAAATATATGACAAATTTTAACATGTGAAAGAGTTAGCCTCGTTATAATCATTCTAGATTTATATACCCAGTTCATTGTTCCTGCAGAGACTGTTGTACCCGTAAGCTTTGGTACCGGCATCGGCTCACCAGTAAGCATTGATTCATCTACTGCACTCCTTCCAGCAATTACAGAACCCTGTCACAACAAGGTTTCCTGTTACTTTAGCCAAACCATAAGAAGACTAAAATACATTGGCATACAATCAATCTGATGATTAGAATATTTGCATTGGAGCTCACATCCACAGGAATAGTCTCGCCGGGAAATACAAGTACAGAATCACCAGGTCGTATTTGACTTGTTGGTACAGTTACAGATATGGTGTGGGCTGTAAGAAGTTCCCCTGATGGAGGGGATGTCCCGTCATCCTCTTCCACCACCAAACGTGACTCCGGAGGTACAAGAGACTGTTCTCGAGAAACAAACACCATAAGATAACTTTTCTAGAGAAATTCTAGTCAATTAGATAACCATTTGAATTGATTACCAAAAGGTCATGCATGTCACTGGAAGCTTGGATTCTTGCTCGCTCTTCAAGTGCTCTTCCCAAGAGAACAAAAGCAAGAAGCATGACCTAATCATAATATTTTAGCAACATTCACCATAATTTTATAGAATCGTAAGAATCTAAATCTGATATTTCATTTTTAATAGGCAGAGTGATACAACCCAAAAGAAGACATACTGGCTCATCAAAAAACGAGGCATCCCAATGAAGACCAGGATTCGCCAGTGAAGCCTACATAAAAACAATAAAGTTAATAGGTTCATTTGATATCAAGTCTGTCAAAAAGGCACAAACATTTGCAGACAGAACTTTGAGTGAATATAACCAACCAAACATGGACCTTACAGTGCTTATTAAGAAAGCAGCAGTTGCACCAACACCCACAAGTGTGTTCATGTTGGGCGACCTCTTCAAAAAAGCTTTGTATCCATCTACAACTAGTTCTAATCAACCAGAAAATTTAATACGAATTAAAAGTTATTCTAGCTTTTGTAGTGATTTACAGGTAGTACCAAACTTGATTTGAAGCAAAGAAAGCATTTGTCATCATTGCTTAGGAAAACAAAACATAAGGTGTAAATAAGTATGGAGAAACATAAATATAGTTCAAAAGAATTTTGTGGATTAAACATAACTGCAACAATTTATTGTTCCTTTTAGCAGTTATGAAAAGCTTGCATTTTTAAAACATGTGCAGTAGACACATACCCCGAGCTGGACCAATCAGAGTAGTCAGAGCAACCATACACTTGAAGAACGGATTGTGAAGAAAGGCAATTGGTGAGCCTGATAGAAACATATCCAACAATCCTGTGAGATATGATAAGAAACATGTGTATGTATGTATGCACGAATGCATGCACGCATTGATACATGGATGTAAGTATAGATGGATGGATGTCTGTTATGCTTTAACATGCCTAGAGACGGAAGATAGCTCTAAATTTTACATGATCAAACCATCGATGAATGGTAGACATACCCTTAATCAAAGAAAAAACAAATGCCTAACTAGGCCTAATATCAAATGTAGTTTTAAGTTTTTTTGCATAGCTATCAGAGGATCATATATTAGGCCAAATGCCAAAAGTTAAAGGCAGTATTTAAGACTGATGACATACCTAACATTAATTAACAAATAGTTAGCATAAGACATCGTCCAGCATAAAAGTAATAGTCGTACCATGACCAGCAAAATGGATTCCTAGGGAGTGTAGCCAATGAGTGGCATGTGTTCCGCAGCACAGAGCAACAAGTGTCCAAGCAAAAGCCACACGAGCATTGCTTCGACTCAGAGAAATCTCTCGTTTTTTGGCCAAATCCAATATTTTCTCTTGAGACCTTCTATCTTCTGTTGCTTCCCGTTTCTTTGAAGGGAAGCCACATTCAGTGAGGCGAGAAGCGAGCGAATTCGCAGAAGAAAAGCTGTCATGGAAACTAGATGATGATGAAAGACGAATAACTGCTGTCTCTGTAAGCATGTTCACGGCCACAGATTCAACATTAGGTTGAGATTTTAACATGTTTCGGACACGTGCGACACATGCTCCACACATCATCCCTTCCACGTCCAGAACCACAGATAAAGAATCTGCGTTGTCTGATGCCGAAACCACACCAACATTCGAAGAAGAAGAAGAAGAAGATACGGATTGATCAGAGCTCTCCCATGGCTGCGCTTGCACGGAAACAGTAGATCTGTTTCTTATGCCAACTTTATTGCCAGCAAATCTTTGCAAATATGTCTTTACCTGAAGCTTCAACAACAATGATGATGATGATGATGATAAAAAAGAAGAAGGTCTTCTTAAAGAAGGGTAGCCAAGGAGGAGGAGGCCTGAGTAAGGCCCGTGTAAAGCTTTCTGCTGGGACGAATTGTCAAAATGGCGAAGGTTAAGAGCTTGAGAGCAGGCCATAGCTATACTGATGGAAGGTTTCTACATAAATCGAGAGATTTCAAAAAGGAGGGGGAGGGGGGAGCTGCGTTGATGAGAAGAAGAAGATGATGAAGAAGAAGATCAGTGGTGTCTTCTGCGAGTGATGGATGGATGGATGGATGGATGGATGATTCAGCAATGGAAGCTTGTGATCGGCTGCATTTATCTGTTGCGGCAACAGGAGGAGGAGGAGGGTGAGGCAGGGAAGGGCGTCAATGTCAGCATCACGAGCCTTACGCTTGAAGCCACACACAGACAGACAGACAGAAAGGCAATATCAGAAAAGGGAGAAGGAGAAAAAAGGCAAAAGGCAAAAGCAAAACGCCAAAAGCAAAAAGCAAAAAGCAAAACGTGGATGAAAACAGCACGTGCTGCTTTTTTTTTCTTTTTTTTTTCTTTTTTTTTTTGCATTATCCAAATGAGTCTTGCCTGTTCATTTTCATGGCCCCTTTTTCTTTCTCTCTCCTTTCTCCTTTTTTTTCTTCTTTTAAGTGACCTCCCTTGAAGAACCTTCTTCCTCTTTTTGACTTTATTTCCTCTCGGAGGGATCCACGGTGCACCCCTCCGCGTTGAAACCTGTTATTAAGGATCATCATAACCCACCCCAGCTTGCCTTGTCTCCCGTGGATCCCACCCACGAACGTAATGCTTTTCCGGCTTGCCCCCGTAGACCCCCCCCCCCCCCAATCTTTAACTCAAAGCTACAGATGACATCCGACGAGCTGCCTAAGAGATGACCTACACCTACAAGAAGTCGAGGACGAGCTACCTAAGAGATGACCTACAAGAAGTTGAGATTTGTTCTTCTTCTTTCCCTATCTCATGCAGCATTTTGCTACTGCTAGTGCACGTTCATGATGTTTCCGGCTCTCTCACACAAAGATACGTATGCAATCCCATGGCCTTATCATTGATTATGACACCCTTGAAATCGTTTATGGAGATTCAAATCAGAGTTGGTCATAACCTTGTGCTTTTTCTCTTCTTACAAGGATATGGCCTTACAACACATCTAGATTGCAAAGTCCGCTAGATTAGAAATCATGGTCATATACTCTTTTGCATGTATGCTCTTATTGGTATTGATATGGTTGCCCTCAACCGCACCTTCTAAAGAGAACATATCACCAAGAAAGCATCGTGTTCACTACTCATCTTCACCTTCCATCACCATAGATGCTTCTATTAGGCTCCTCATGTGCCTTTTATACTTATCTGAGAATGTTGTCCCTCTTATCGCCCAAAATTAGAAATAGGGAAGTTCACACTTATTCAACCTTGCCTAATCGTCATGTGCCTTTTATACTTATATGAGAATGTTGTCCCTCTTATCGCCCAAAATTAGAAATAGGGAAGTTCACACTTATTCAACCTTGCCTAATCGTGCTTGAGACATCGCATCGTTTATTTCATCAAATATGATACAACCATCTACCACTATCTCCTCAACAACATCACATGTAACATCAATGGATTTGACTAGATTTTGTGCACATGACTCTAACCTAGGCTAGATGAGCCAAGCAACAAAAAAACGCAATAGGGAGAAGTACACTAATTACGACCCTCATGCATGACACTAGTCACATTTGTAATTATATTTTTTATTATCTCATTATCTTTGGTTTGAAGAGTTAAATGGTGAGGGATTCTCCAATCTCGTGGTTATTACCATTACATTATCTTTGTCTAAATGCAAGGACTAAGGTTAACCATTACCAATAACATTGTTAGAACCACGCAATGATTTGTATTGCAACGTCATGTATGTTTGATGCATTCAGCAATGACGTATGAAATTTGCATCCTCTAAGAATATATTGCCTCTCTTCCCTCAATATCCAATCTTTTAAGCTATTTGCATGCTCTAGTCTAATGGGTATTGCCCCTCTTCCTTCAATGTCCAATCTTTTAAATTATTTGCATGTTTTTCACTTTCCAAATACATCATAAATGCTTTTTTATTTGTTTCAAAGCCATCGCATAGACTGTCAATCGTTAAGTCTATTCCAACTGTAAACTTGTAGAAAGCATACAAACTTCCAAGCTTTAGGGCAGCAGAGAAATTCCATCAGCAAAAGAATTGCACCCTGTAGTCAAACATTGATTTTTCTTTGTTGTCTTCCTTGGAGAAAAAGGTAGAATGTGGATTTGTTACATTGGATAAGAAAGGTGAATAAATAATGCCAATATCACCCCCGTGTATATGGGCGAACAAGTAGCTTGTTGTCTTCCTTACAAGAAAACTTCGGATGTGGATTTGTTAGGTGGGATAAGAAAGGTAAGTAAATAATGCCAACAGCACCTCAGGTATATGCATGAATAATCAATCAGCATAACGTGTTGCTTTTGAGTCTTTATCTTTTAAGAGGTTATGAATGATGGAAATGAAGGATGTTCTTATTTATGGTCTCATTATCCCCTCTGTTTTATGAAGGCAAAAACGTGAGAATTAAAAAAACTGGGAGAATTATGACCCTGAAGATATCTTTGGCCAATGCCATTTCAAGCTGAGCATTTAGGACGGATCCAATGTTTCTCGAGGTGAAAACTTTCCAGAAACATGGCCCAATTGCTTGTTAAGTAGAGTACCAAATCAATTTGGGTTCCTTCAGTGGGATTATACCTTTGCTTCCAAATCAACTACAAAGCTTTGAGCATAGAAGCTTCAAGGTTGAGCCTGAGAAGATACCATTGTATAACTGTGTTCTTAGGTTACTCTCACATCTCATATACATGTAATTGCCACTAATTACATACTGCAGCAAGCATTTAAAAAGTGTAAATAATAAATGCAGATTATCTGTTTAAAAACAACAATTAACCAATGGAACTCATTTACTCACATTACATATTGCCCTGCCTCTACCATGACCACCATCATCATCGCAAGTCCACCATGAGGAGGGCACACAAGAAAAGTAATGACACCAGCTGCAATTAGCACTTACCCCTCGAACAACCAAAAATATATCCATGAAATATCTGCAATCAATGCGACATCAGTTGTGGATTGAAGAACATGGAGAAATCACACTTGATCTATTGAGAAGCTTTAATTGCAAAGAACATTAGAGTTTTGCATCAGGTAACTCAGATATTTACCCTATAACTAAGAGGAGAAGGGCTGCAACCCAAAGAAATATTTGGTATGCTCTGTACTTTGATATTCTTTGTGGTTCAATTCCACGTTGGATGATATTATTGCCCCAATCATGCTGGGGCCTCATAAGAAGCACAAAGCCTAACAATAGCCCAAATATAAAGCCTCCAATGTGAGAAATACTATCATTGTATGGAAAGATTCCAATTGCGAAATTTCCTGCAGATAGCAAGGCAAATATAGCAAGTGATGGACACTGAAAATCCAAAAAGAAATATATATTAATCAAACCGTGTCTAGAAATGAGTGCAAATAAAAAGATTTAAGCTTTGTTACTCCATATGAGAAAGAAACCTTCATTTCATAGATGGACCAGTTGATGATCAGATCTGATAGCATAGCGCCCAGTAGTCCAAACAATGGAGTAGATGCCCCGGCTGCGACGCGGCGTTCAAGAAACATCTCTGCAAAGAGACTGCCTCCAATACCAGACAGGAAAAATATGCTGCCTATTTTTTCTATGTTACAGATTAGACTATCAGCACATTGTAGGAAACTGAACTATTCTATGCAAACATCACAAAGAGAACTAGTATCTCACAGCTTACCACAGCCAAACTCTTGTTCAAGTCGAATTCCAATAAATAGTAAGCTAAGTATATTGACAAAAAGATGAATAAGGCCTGCATGCAGCCAAATGCAAGTGAATACCCGCCAAAACTGATGTCCATGAGCAACTGTTACCGATGATAGCCCACCCATCTTCAATAACCTAATGTAGATTCTCTCTCTCTCTCTCTCTCTCTCTCTCTCTCTCTCTCTCTCTCTCTCTCTCTCCATGTCGCTTAGAGGCGGGAAAGCGAGCATATTATGCATTTGAGAACACATGCAATCGTGGAGATATTAAGTGTTGGGTCCTCAAGAAATACCTTTTCGACACTTTGGTGACACCAATGCTTCTCTATGCGGTTGAAGTATGGGGTGGTAGCATCCCTAAATTTACTTGGAAAGAGTTTGAAAATGTCCAAAAACATTTTCTTACAAAGTTTCTACAAGTTAAGAAATGAACGCCTTACATCCTCCTCCTCCTTGAGACAGAACCACTTCCCATTGAGATCATGGCCATGGAAAGGGTTGTTGAATACATGCTTAAGGTTCAAAAAAGTCCCTCACATCGACTTCCTAGAATCACATTGGAAGCAAGCAAAAAGATCCAAAAGACGCATAAAAGCAAAATTGTGTTCCGATTGGATGCAACACATTTGCTTCATGATGCATCACTAGATTCCTCTATAAATGAGGCCTTTTTGCAACGCCAATGTACATGACATGGGAAAAATGTGGAGGCTCACGCTTCATGCATTATATTACACATGTTGCACATAATTACAAAACCATATTCTTCACGGAACGGGGAAACCATACACAACGATACATGTTAGAGCCCATTCCATTGGCTTCTATTCGAGCCATTGCTTCCATGCGACTTATCTCACATGCATTGCGATGTGAGACGAGGCATTGGGGCACAAGCGATGAGTGGTTGACTATGCACGCTTTAGTGTACAAGTTCAGTTCCCCGTGGACATAAAAAGGGATATCTATCTGTTTCTCATCGATTATACATATTTTGCCTTGAACGAGTTCGGGCACACTATCAAACTACAATGATTGCATTCAACCACATTCTAGTTTGCTTTCCGAATATTATCGATTCAGTCACATGGAATGAAATAGAGAAATTCCAAAAATTGTACTTAGGTAGAAAATTGGGAATTAAATCCTAAACATCCTATATTGCCATGCCACTACAACAATTGTTCAACCCATAGAGGTGCTAGTTATGCAAAGAGTATTACAAGTATGTCAAAAACGTCCAAGAACACGCCACATCAGGGTGTAAGGTATAAAAAACTAATAAGAGCAAAATCCTCTCACCTGGTTGGGTGCTTGACATTATGAAATGGTTTAATAGATGAGTAAAAGATTTATTGGAGCTCCCAGGTGATGATATGAAGTATGTCATCATTGAGGATAGAATAATAGAGGCACTGAGGACTAAGTGGCAAGTGGCAAGTGGCAAAAATGTCAAAATTTTGGAATATTACATTCCAAATGCTAACCCTCAATGTTGGGTCCAATACAAGGTAAAATGTCAAAACATATCTCATCTCATCTTACTACCCCCATAAGCCTTGGTTCTCAAAGAGTGTGTGCATTATTTTCACATAGACAGTTTATACTACAAAGTAGTAACACCCATTCTTAGGAAGGAGTCACATACAAGATGAAATGTTTATTTGGTCTCATAGGTCATGGGTGACAAACAATCTATTCTATTCTATATATACATGAGGCCACCCTAGTTGCAAGTTATTAGAATAACGCGTGGTTGTGGCTTCAAATACTTATTTTTTATGTATATTTGTCGCACCATATATTAATTCTACTAAACTGCATGCCCGATATTGGTGTATTATTCTAACAACTTTACGGTCTCCAAATAGTTGAAACAGATATGTCACTCTAGTCCAATTAGGGATCTCTCCACATAGGTCTCTGTTCTTATACACCTATACCTTGGGGCATAAACAAAACATGAACTTCTCAATGTGTTTCAGCAGACCTAAATAGAGTGGAAGGTAAGCTTGTCACGGCATCATGTTAAGCATCAACGATGAAAACGATTTGTGTTCTCCAGGTATTCTATAAGTCTGGTGACGTCGAAATAGATTCAAAAACAAAGTGAAATCCATGAGAAGGGAATGAAATGCAATATTCATGCAAAGTCCCCCAGAAATCGGGATAGAATAGCTCTTGCCATCAACGCCCAAATGGCTAGAAAGAATGTCCATATGTGTCATGCAACGGATTCTAAGATATAAAGATTAGGAGAGAATCAACTTACACCGACGATGAAGGACCAAGGAGAGGATTCTCTCTCAAGGGTTGGAACGAGAATCTTCGGAGAAATTCCAAAACACAATTATCCGAATGTTGAGGACAATTATTCACATACATGGTCAAGATGAAGAGGATGACATCAACGGTTGAGATGAATGGGACAAACAAAGAGCAATTCTTGGACCGATCGAAACCATCTTTTCTGCTATTGGCCACCGTTTTCCCTTTTATATTGGTCCTCGTTTTCACCATTGATCCTTGTCTCAATAAATTAGAAACTTTTATTTGCCATGGAACCAGATAATGATGAAGATGATTAATATCGCATTTCATATTTCATTTCACTTCCTTCCGTTTCATTTCTAGCAGAGAAATGGAGGTGTTTGAAGAAAGAACGGGGGGGATCAGTTCCCAAAGATGAGATATACAAAGAAAATTGGAAGTTAGGTCGCTTGCTTTACAAAGGAGAGGCCAAATGAGGTAGCTTTTACAAGTGAAGGGAAAGGAAAGGAGATATATATAGGAAATGGAGATCACATCAGGTAAGCAAGGTTTCTTTCTTCTGTCTTGTCTTCCTAAAGGTTCTGTTTCTTTTCTTCTCTGCATAAATCATGAAATCGAAAGGCGAGGATCTGCAGGATAGAAATAGAAATGCGATCTCCTTTTCTCCTTCTGTTTCCTCTTCTGCTCCATCGCATCTTTTGATCTCCTGCTTTGCTTGCATTTCAGCGAAGACGGATGCTTTCCTGGCATTGCAAGGAAAGGAGGGAAAGCGAACTTATCTCTGCACAGGAGGACAGCAGGAGGAGGAAGAGGACTGAGTACTTACCAAATTTAGTAGTTGCCAAAATAGGATTGCTTTTATAGCTATAAAACTAAAATAGGCTCTCTCTTTTTAAAAGCTATAAAAGCAAAACAGGATTGCTTTTATAAAGGTCTTGTGCTCAAATCAATCAAAATCCTTCTCTTTGGACAAGTTTTAATAGTTCTCCTGCAAAACAAGAGCAAAACATACATACAGACTTACTTTGCAGATTTGTGGATCCTAGCAAGATATAACACATTTCCGATTTAATCCGTTTTGCTATCCATCTATACACACATGATCCTCCGTAGATTTACATTCTCAAGTTCTTTGCATGATATCATATCATGAGGGTTGTTCGTTGCTTTCTACGCTTCTTTTTCTTGACAACTTTGTTCAAAGAGCACCAAACTCATACACATCAACGTGTAGTGTTGTTATATCGCTCGTGTGAGGAGGAGCTCCACCACATTTTGAGTGTTTGTGAAGATTGAAGGAATATGATAGTGAGAAGAAAACCTCCACCAACCATATGAATGCACAAATGGGTAGTTCTCTCCCAAATGAACATTGAGATGGTTAATTAAACCAACTTCCCAAGTTGGAAGTATCAAATGATACATGAACAATATATTAAAGGAGATTCTACCCCCATACTCAGACAAAGGCACATGTGAAGAATGCAAGATGGCAAGAAGGTGCAAGTTGCATCATGTATGGTCTAACAACATGCATGCACACCCGTATGCCTAGCTACATCTGAGACGCAAAGACAACAAAGAAAGGATGGGAAAAACTAAAGAAGATCTTCACCGCAAACATGATCACTTATATAATTTCAACTATGAGATAAGTTTCAATACATTAATCACAAACAAAAGTTTGAACAAACCAAGGGCAAGGTGTACACTCTTCACATGCCCACACACACACACACACATAATATATAACTATTCTTACGAGGAACTTTGCCAATGTCAAACCTCGTTCCCAAGGGAAACAACTCGATTGAACCATTGTAATTTGAAGGAAACAAGCAATTTGATCGTGCTATACACATCAAGGGTACATCCATCAATGATTTACACCCTCAAATTTAGTCTTCGTGTGATGGCCTTGTCTCCATCGAAGTGTGGATGTGTACGAAGAAGAGATGGTGGAGACAATTGTAACCAACTTCACACAATGATTCAAAACATTGACATTCACTTTCATCAAAGAAAATTTGTCATCATTTTTTTGTTTCCAATCAATGTTGTTGGTAGAAGAAAATAATGTTGACATGAGAGCTCAACCTTTGAAAGTTAAATTCTCTACGCACACTTAGACAATGATCGCAACCATGGAAGAGGAAGAAGATTGGGTAGTAGCTATGAAGTGTTTGTGCACTTTGTGCAAGCATGCATGGGGCCTCTATCTATAAGTGGTGATTGAGAGACAAAATGTGATGTTGATCTAGATACACAAACATGCATGAATGAACCCGAACCTTTTTTTTTTTAATAATCAATGAGTGATTTCAATTTGCGAGTTCTCTTTCTTCCTTGTGATTGTAAGTAAATTATTTAAGCATGTAACTTCACTTTTTATTATTTATAATTATCCATATATATATATATATATAGCAATGTTGTGCAAAGGGGAGATGTATATGATTTGGTGAAGCAACCCTACCAAACAAAGCATAACGTTGGTATTGTGGGAAGCCCCACCATGTTGAGATGGATTGTCATGAGAAAAAGAGTGATGCCGCCAATATTTGGCAACTCACACAACTAAGCCACCAACATCAACCACAATGGACATGATGCAAGATGATTATGATATAATCCATAAGGCAATTTTGAATGTCAACAAGAACTAGCGGAAGTGGGTAATGCATGGTTTGTCTACTTGGGCACATACAACCACATGACATTGGTTAGTTTCACAACTTGTAGACACACATGTGATCCAACTATGTGAAGGTGGGTGATTACACCACACACATGGTTTGCCATATCAAATATGCCTTGTTCAAAATGATATAAGACATCAAAATTGCATTAAGAAAGTCTTGTATGTTGCCACTCTTGCAAATAACTTAGAATCATCCAAAGTAATTGCGGAGCCATGCATCCAAGCCCAATCCCACAGTCATGGATGCTTCATCAAATATACTTGAGGGACAAGGGCCAACTAGTCACTCACAAGAGAAGAGAAGAGAGAATGTTCATTGTTGATGACAATATGGTGAAATTTGTGTTTTTTGTCAATGGGCAAAAGGCATGTCCAATGTCTAAGATGGTGAAAACAAATCAAACACACGAAGATGCCAAAGTTTTGGATGATAAAACAAGACAAGTTATGTGTGGGCTAATTTCAAACTTCAAGGGCATGGGTTGAGCAACATAGGTAAAGCATGCTAAATTAGGAAGCAATGCATACACACATTCCAATTTATTTGAATGAGAGTAGGGAACTCATAGACTTCATCCATTTGTATGTAGAAGGGCTTGCACAAACCACAACACTTGGGAGATGTAGGTACTATGTTACCTTCATCAATGACCACTCTTCTGGCACATGGATCTCCTTGACGAGTGCCAATAGTGAAGTTTTTGTTCACTTTAAAAGTTCAAAAATCTTGTGGAGAAAGATACAATTGGAAGATTCAATGTCTTTGATTCGACCAAGGCGGAGAATACTTTCTAATGAATTCACAACATACCTTCAATGAGCGAGGGTATGTGAAAATTTCACTTGTCAATAAATGATGCAGCAAAATGGAATAGAGGAGAAAAGCAAGCATCACATCACAAGAAGTGGCCCATGCCTTGATCAATAAAAATAACACACCACAATCATGTTGGGTGGAAATGATGTCCCGATTTACATCATGAATAGATGCTTGATCGTAGTAGTATGCGAAGTAACTCCAATCTCCCATGACCGTGTCAATAGAAGGATGGTGAACATTGGTCCTTGACTAAAATGATGATACAACATAATTGAGCTTGATGGGGTATGTTCAGATAACAACCTCGAACCATACACATGATGTGTGAACACGCGCATGTTGGAGCACATGTGTACATCAAAGACCACCTCCCTTCATACCTTTGGTTATTAGGATGCAACCAACCTTTTATATGCAAAGGGAATAATGATTGTATTCAATGTAAATCATAGGCTTCCACATATGTTGCTAGAAGTAGAAAAAGTGAAATGCATCATTTGCGGATTGCTTGAACCCATCACCAAATGGATTCCTTGAGACTAATTATCTATCTTCATTGGTATGGACCACAAGAAATATAGATATGAATTGCAATGAAGAATATGCTAGCCTCATGGGCATACATGTAACCAAAGCAATCAACAACCATTCACATGATATGAAGGAACTCATTATGTTAATATGAACAAATCATTAGATATATATATATATATATATATAGGAAATTGGTAAATTCACAGTTTTTTCCGTATTTTCATAGTTTTTTTTTAGTTCAGAAATAGGATTATTTGCACTACAAATGATAGCCAGATTCCATCCCCCCCAAAAAACTGTGAATTTACCAATTTCCTTAATTAATAGATGGTAATAAAACTAGTTTGAGCTATCAAAAAATCGATGGCCAATATAAAAAATAAAAATATGGAAATTGGTAAATTCACAGTTTTTTCCGTATTTTCACAGTTTTTTGGGGGGGATGGAATTTGGCTATCATTTATAGTGCAAATAATCATGTTTCTGAACTAAAAAAAAAACTGTGAAAATACGAAAAAAACTGTGAATTTACCAATTTCCATTAATTAATACATAATATTTCATAGTTTCATGTATTGTAACATTTCATGCTTTAGTTACCACGACACTCCTTGCCATGCATGATGATGGCACACATGCATGACCACAAAGTACAAAATATGCATAGCACGACGATGTATTAAATGTGGAGAAGACATTGTCTTTATAATAATGTCCATGTTGGTTGAACTCTAGTATTTTGTGCATCCTTGTAAACATTGTCCTCGTTGGTTGAACTCTAGTATTTTATGCATCCTCGTAAACATTGTCCATGTTGGTTCAACTCTAATATTTTGTGCATCATTGTAAATATGTATTGTCTTCTTGTTTGTAATATAAAATCCTTATTTTCTTACTTTCTTATTTTCTTATTTGAACCTTGTCGTCTTACATATCTCTATTCCAATTCAGTCTATTTATTTGCTTCAACCCATGACAATATATTTTCGTTATTACAATTTACACGACACACATGCGTTCACATTCACAACCGTGGATATCTATTGTCCAAATTTAATTGAGAACAAGAGTGTAGCACATGGGATGATGATGATGAAGGGATCGCCGTGTTGGTAATTACAAAGAGTTAGCATTCCACTTACAATTCAATGTTCTTCATGTGCTTGAAACTTGGTTATGACATGGCATTAAAGCACTCCCTTTATTTGTATGGACACCATCATGTAGTAGAGAAGATTATAGTTCCTCGTACAAAAGGAGTTACCCATGTTTTTCTCAATCATTATGTTGCCACTAAACGGAGATATTGCAATCAACTTAGCCTCTTCTTTCATTTGGGGATCAAAGAGGTGTGAGGTGAAGTTCATGCTTAAACTTAATATTGGAACTTTGTCTAGGTGCAACATTATTTACGCATCATGTCCATTTATGGGGTTTTTGGAAACACTATAGAGGATATTATTGTTGCAAGGTCCTTTGCCTATACAAACCAAAGAGAAATCATGGGTTGATTGACATTCATTTACATGGTCATACTTAGTTTAAACAAGTGATTGCACCATGATTGGCCCTCTTCAATGGTTATCACATAAGGTACCCGCTAGCCTAGAGGTGGGAAAGAGAGCATATTATGCATTGGAGAATACATGTAGTCATCGAGGAATTAAGTGATTGATCCTCAAAAAATGCATTTTTGACACTTTGGTGACACTTAGTGCTTCTTTATGGGACAGATGCATCCCTAAGTTCACTTGGGAAAATTTTGAAAATGTCCAAAAAAAAATTATTTCAAAAGTTCTCAAAGCCAATAAACAAATGTCATACACACTCATACTTGTTGGGATGGAATTACTTCCCATTGAGATCATGACCACCATACCATTTGAACCATTGCTTTTGTGCGACTTAATTAACACACTACAATGTAAGATGGGGCGTTAGGGCACAAGTGATGAGAATAGTCGAGTATGCATATTTTGTCATAAACAAGTTTGGGAGTTAATCGCAAATTGATACAATGCTCTACCTTTGATCATCACACTTTGATACAACGCTCCACTTTTATGCATTCCACACATCTTTGTCCAAACCAAATCCTTGCATGAATGACTTTCAAATTCATAGTGTGCATTCTCAATTGCAATATTTATTAGCAAAGTACTTTTGAACATTAAGAAATGTTATTGACTTTCACGTGTATTACGTGTAAATGTTATATTTTTTGTCTCATAAGTCATATTTCTCTCTAAAGATGATACAAAATCTCTCTCTTCACCCCAACTAACCAATCACGATAGAAAGTGGTATGTCTTCCACGTAGATAGCTTATTTCGAGTGAAACCCACATACATAAAGTTGGAGGTTCGTAAACAAGGAAAATATAGTTTTAATGGATATTTTGAAATGTTAGATTTATGGTTGGACGAGAAGACATAAGCGGCAACTTCTCTTCATGTCCTTAGCAATGCCAGTGTCCATTTGAAAATGAAGGAGGCGAACAGAGACTGTAAATACACCACACATCTTACTTATCATCTTCTCATGTGCAAAGATAACATGTCGTATATAATTCTAATCAACAAGGAAGAGCGTGCATTCAAACCGCCAAAGTCCATATGAAAACGAAGGAGGTGATGGGAGTCTGTCAATACACCGCACATCTTCCTTATCATCCTCGCATGCATCAATATACAAGTCGTACATAATTCTACTTGAGAGGGAAGTGTGCGCATTCAAACTGCCAAAGTCCATCTGAAAACAGAGGGGCGAAGGGAAGGGAGACCATCAATACACCACACATTTTCCTTATCATCCTCTCATGACACATATTTCTACTCAAGAGGGAAGGGTGTGCCATTTAGACTGCCAAAGTCCATCTGAAAACAAAGGAGGTGAAGGAGACTGTCAATATACCATGCATCTTCCTGATCATCCTCTCATGCATCAACATAACAAGCCAGATGTAATTCAAATTGAGAGGGAAGGGTGTGCCATTCAGACAGCCAAAGTTCATTTGAAAACGGAAGAGGTGAAGGGAGACTGTCAATACATCACGAATCGTCCTGATCACCCTCTCATGCATCAACATAACAAAGGCAGATGTAATTCGAATCGAGAGGGAAGGGTGTGCGCCATTGAGACTTGCCAAAGTCCATCTGAAAATAGAGGAGGTGAAGGCCAAATTGTTGATACACCACGCATCTGATCGATCATCCTCTCATGCATCAACATAACATGCTGGGCATAATTCGAGCCGAGAGGGAAGAGTGTGCCATTCGGTCCATACGTGCACGGAAACGGAAAAGAAAAGACCGATGCTCACGAATGTATTGTACAGAACAAAACAAAGAGGAATGCATATGTATTTGACCGATTGGAGTTTACCTGAGAACCAACCCCAACCCCACTAAAGGAAACCTATCATGCCTGATCATGTCAATGCATGCATCCATATGTGCGTGTGTGTGTTCAAGTAACTAGGTGGACAAAACAGAAAATTTGATGGCAAGCTTCTCGTGTCAACCGTCGCCGTCATCATCGCCGTCACCGTCACTGTCACCGTCACCGTCATCGTCATCGTCATCGTGTCGTCGCCGTCGTCATCGTCATTTAAACAGAGAGAACTTCTTCTTCTTCTTCTTCATCTTCCTCCTGCGCTTCCTCTCAGACCATGTATCCTCCTCCCCTCCCGCCATCGCCCGCAGAGGAAGCCCCTGACCATGGAGCCCCACCAAACCTGACCCCCCAGCTGAACTCATTGCGAGAAGCTCGGCACAAGGTCCAGGAGGAGATCGTCTCTCTCAAGCAGCAGATTGGCGGTGTACGCGTAACGGAAGAAGAAGGTATGGATTCTGATCAGAACAGGCCTTCCTCTGCCAACGATGATTCGAACGGAAGTGTAGGTTTCCACGAGAATGTTCTGAATGAGAAACAGATCGCTGTCGAGACGAGGCTGTATTCTCTGTGTTTCGACGCAGAACAGTTGAAAGTTGAGGAAGAAGATCTTTTGAATGAAATGAGAAATGAAGGAAGAGCGGGGGTACTGGGGGAGAAAAATGTTTCTGATGCTGAAGCTTCTTCAGCTTGGGCGGATAGTGAAACGAAGACATTGGATGGATTCCATGATACATCGGAGTCCTTAGAAGAAGAAGAAGCAGAAGGAGAAGGAACTGGCGAAGAAGAAAGTCTCGTTATGGACGTGATGGATTTAGAAGGTCAAGCCCTTGCCATGGTGGATCTAGAAACCAAACTTGATGCCCACAGAAAAGAAGATCAAGCCAGGGCCATGGGGAATCTAGAAAGCCTTGAAGAGGATCACGTTCAAGCCATGTCCACGGAGAATTTTGAAAGTCCTGAAAGAGAACAAGAACAAGAAGGTCAAATCATGGTCACTGTGGATTTAAGAAGCAAAGAAAAAGACGAAATGTTCCAAGAAGAAGAAGAAAAAGAAATCCAAAAGGTTCCAGTCAGCCTTGAAGAAGACGAAGAAGAAACACAAAGAGGTGAAGTCAGCCTTGTAAAAGAAGAAGAAGAACAAACACAAAGAGGTCAAGTCAACCTTGAAGAAGAAAAATGTGGAGGACAAGGAGAAGAACAAAGAGGGCAAGTGAGCATTGAAGAAGAGGAACAACAACAAAGAGGTCAAAACAGCCTTGAAGACGAAGATGAAGGTCAAGTGTGTCAAGCTATGACCATAGTGGGTTCAGAGCACCATACATATGATTCTGTGAGAAGCACTGGTGAGGCTACATTGAAGGTCAATGGAGACCACTTAGAGGATGCGCAAGAGAATGAGGAAAGAGTAGATCAAGAGCATCATATGCATGAACTTGAAAGCCGAATTTCTGAGCTTTTCGAGCAGAAAGCAAGGCTAGAAACTGCAAATGCAGATCTACATAATGCAGTGCTTAAGTTAAGATGCGGTGGTCAGAATGAGGAGGAAACACAAAGGCTTATTAGAATCAAGGAAGATATTAAGAAATTAGAGGGGTTTCTTGAGGAGGCCAAGGAGAAGGCCATGGCTTTGGCAAACAAAGAAAAAGGGTTGAAGACGAAAATACAAGAGCTTTCTGTTATTTCAGATGGATCAAAAAGAGGAGGAGTTGGTTTTCCATCAACACTTGTTATCTCTGGAAGCACCATTGTCATAGTTGGACTCCTTGTTTTGTTTTGGCATTCTAGATCAAGGTCAGTATAGTGTGCAAACAATGCTGTAGTTGAGGTATCCTATATTTGTTTTCAATGATCATTGGGTAAGTTCGACTCTTCCCATAAAGACAGTAATTAGTCAATGGTTTTTTTTTATGTATACTTTTTTTGGTGTACATACATACACATGTCATCATTTGCTTGTCTCAGAATAAACATTGATACTGTTTCTCCTTAGTTTTTACCAAGTGTCTCACTCTTAATGCTCTTTTGTTGATGAATTAGATTGGTTTGATGTTTGGCATGGAAACTGGATATTGATAATTCATATGGTAGAGTGTTTTATACCATATCTTAAAGTGGAATGCAATGTGATCGTGTTTAGGAGTTGCAAAACCAACCTGATAAAGAGGAAATGCTAAGATGTGGACACACAATGGCGTAAATATTGATGCACAGATATCAAAGTGATGTGATGAATGAATGTCAATATGTGGTGCAACCAAGAAAGAAGCACAATAGTTTGTGCACATATACAAGTTAATCTAGGCATGGGTCACACAAGTTGGACATGGATAGACCAAAGGAAGAGACTTGGAAGCTTGTTGGATATGCATTTGTCAAAAAACAATGTGCTTGAAAAAGTAATGTATAGGATTGACATACAATTACACATGTTTTGGTATCATATGGGATAACTCAAGCTTTCAAATGGAATAGAATTTGATATGCTAGTATTGGGCAGAGAAGATATAGAACTGTTTGTAATGATGCGTACTATCAAAGTGCTCCAACATGGAGAATTGATTAAGCAACACCAAGCAAGTTTGAAATGGCACTACAGGGTTTTGGGTTTGACATTCTCACCTTAATGGTTTGATGAAGGATAGTCCCAAGAAAGGAGAAATATTATATTGCTTTGTTGTCGTCCCTCTACCATGAGTGACCACATTATCACCTTAGAGCTTGGATGGATGGGAGTGTCAAGAAAAGAGAAACATTACATTGCTTTGTTGTTGATGTTCTACCTTGAGTCAGCATATAATATATAATTCATCGATTGTTGTCACCAAAAAAGCCCTAGACTTGCAACTCTCTCTCGGATAAATATGACCAAATTGACCACGATGGAGAGTTATAAAACTCTCCCATGTGAACCGCATTGGATGAGATAGGAGAAGATGCAAAACACTTTCTTGATATATTTTGTATTGAAATCCATAACATGGTCGTTTTGTAAATAATGAAGAGAATATATGGATTGAATGCTTCTACAACGAACACCATTACATTTTTCTCCCGATTCTAGTTCCTCAAAACTCATAGATATTACTAATGGTCGATTTTAACTTTACGATTGTGTAATCTTAGTCATGTTGAAGAAAAAATTAATTCACTCAAATTATTGCTATATTTGTGTTCATTTCTTCTATTATGTTTGTTGCCTCGAGAAACTCTTACCTTTGGGAGAATGTGGTTTCCCCATGAGGATTTAGGCACAAACTATGTGAAAACAAATGCAAATTGACCTTCTTATGCACACAAACTTCAACCATTTGAAAGAGCATATTGATGATGATGCTATTTGGGATTACACAACTCTTAGTCACACTCTTGTTTGTTTTGCATTGTAATTATGGAACTATTATAGTGGGTGAGTTTTATAATGGGGGAGTAGCTAACGTGAATGTACATATGTTAACCGTACTCAAGGAGTCTATTAGGTCCAAGACAGGTTCATATAGCTAGTGGACAATTATCCGATCGACCATGGTTTGTAATCGCACCATCTATAATTCATATGTGTGCACGTCTCCTCCTTCAAAGTTCATAACATGGTTTTCACCTTATGTTGTAATAACGATGAATGTCATTTTCATAATAGGGTACCACCAAATTAGGTAGTGTGGAGCGCCACATCTCTTTGAGCTCGTTGGGGCAAATGACATTATGGTTTCTCGAAAGCCCTGTGGGTATAGGTAGGTGGAACGTGCCGGAAAGAACCAACATAAAATAATGAGCACACGATAAGATTGACGAGAACTGGAATCCGAACCCGAGAATATGAGGTTTGTATGTATGTAAATCATGGCCTGCCTGAGAGACTTGATATACCAGTACCATTCATATATGTATAATGTATGTATACACAATCATTCATATAAGAAGCACAAGCACAAACACACAGAGAAAATTTGAAGCATGGAATGGAGATGGTATGTGTGTGGATGGGGATGATGACTAATGACTGATGACTGATGATGGATAAGACCACACCCACACCCACACAAACACACACAGAAAGTGAGACTTCCAGAAGCAGAGGCAGAGGCAGAGGCAGATACAGAGAGAAGGCTGAGCTGGTAACAACATTACAGAAGGAAGGGGCTTGACATCGAGCCCCTGTTTTTGCTGCAATTCTTGCCTAGCCATGGAGATATCCTCACTCATTGTTCCTTGCTCTTCTTCTTCTTCTTCTTCTTGTCCTCCTCCCCTCTGCTCCACTGAAGCTTCGGCTTCGAGCCAGGTGAAGAATGCACTCCGGCGCAGCTGCGGCACCGCGACGATGAGACTGACCACGACAACTCGTTCTCTTCGTCACAATCTCCATTGCAATACCAACAATCCGCATGTTTTCCGCTGCGTAAGCATGGCTTCAGGTAATGCCGCCACCATGGTGTCTCCTCTTCCTCCTCCCCCTGGAGAAACCACAGAACAGGTCTTTGACCCTGCGGCTCCGCCCCCTTTCACTCTGGCGGACATCCGCGCAGCCATCCCCAAACATTGTTGGGTGAAGGATCCATGGAGATCAGTGGGCTATGTTATCAGAGATGTGGTAGTGGTGGCCTGCCTTGCCGCTGGAGCAGCCTTTCTCGACAATTGGCTCGTATGGCCCCTTTATTGGTTCGCCCAAGGCACCATGTTTTGGGCGCTTTTCGTCCTCGGCCATGATTGGTACACACATCCCTTTTTCTCTTCTTCCATCTTTCAAAGTCTTAATCATTGTTCTACGGTTTATCACAATGCTTCTTGTTATTTTCTTTCATTGCCAAACCTTAATGCTTTGCTTTGCCATCGCATGTTTTTTTGTTCTCTATGACATGATTATTGGGTTTTGTTTTAGGTTCTTCTTATTTCTCTGGGAGACCTTAATTATGTCTCATTTGTTATTTTAAAACTTCAAATTTGTATGGGATTGGCTATTTCTTTTTGTTGTTTCTCCATGCCAAGCTGCAGAATTGGTTCAATTTTTCGTGATCGGTATTGTTTATGTGTTTCTAGTTCTTGTTTCTGCGTTTGTCATTCCGTAGATCATTGTTTAATTTGTTCTTTGTTCTTCTTTCCAAAGCTTAATTTCTCGTTCCATAGAATCATTGTTTCTTCTTTATCTGCAAATACCTAGTTTTTCCCATGATTTGTACGTTTTTAGAATGACTTTTTTCTGCTAAACAATAAAATTTCCCATGATTAAGTAGAATTTTATTTTCATTCGTCTTCCTAAACTTTAACGCTGTTAGTGATTAGTATATTTCTTATTATTTATTTATTTTTTCACCTTTTCCTTCTCTCTTCTTTTTATGCGAAGCCCTTTTTGTTTTCATAATCGGTAAGATTTTTGTTCATTTCATTCGTTTGCTTCATACTAAACCTGAACCCTTAAAAACTGTCATTTATTCTTCTTCTTTCTTCCCTTTCTCTTTCTTCACGCTAAACCCTAACCCTCATAAAAGCATTCATACTCATGGTCTTTTGCAGTGGACATGGAAGCTTCTCCAACAACAAAGCGCTCAATAATGTCATTGGGCATCTCACACATTCTTCCATACTGGTGCCCTACCATGGATGGTAAGACACATTCCCTGTCTCTCATAATTTCTGTAATTGTTGTCTATACCCCTGGTTTTGTTCCATGATATTAAAAAAAGTGCCCTGGATATTATGCCCCCATTGCCGGGTGTAACATCAAAATATCCGTCGTCAAACCGGGGTAAGGGTTATAGTTGGTGCCAATGTATCTTTAATGACACCTCTAATTCATAATCGAATGTGATAATGTCTATCCATTCTCGGTCAAGTGAAAGGGCTATGGAAATGTGGGTGACTCCTGTCGTTGAAAAAGGAAGTGCCGATTGTCTATTCTTTTGGCACGTACAGAAGAATAATCTCTTGTGGAGAATACAAATGGATCAGCACAATCAGATGCTTTTCTTATTTCATACCTTAATATGCAGTAAAAAGTGAAAAAAAACATGTGCAAGCTTATTGGTGTGAGGATTTTATTAGGCAACTTAATTATGTCATTGTGTATCTTAATAGTAAACTAGTTACATGATTACAAAGTAATTAATCATAGCTCAACCTAATTAGATTATAGAGCAGCCTCCTAATTCGGGTGACCTGACAAGATCAACCTTTTTTGGTTTATTATGATGCAACCTAATCCGTGGGAACTCTAGTTAAGCTGCACTATAATCTAATAATACAATAATCGAGTTCATTTATATAATAATTTTGCTGGGTTAATATGTTATTCATAATTATTAGTTTGATCTAAGTAGGTTGCTCTGGCTTGGTTGCATGATATAGTCCAACTAGCTTGCCCTTTGCGTCATAATCTAATTAGGTTACCATGCCATGAAAAGTTTTCTTTAGTCTTTCTATGATTTTTACATTGGATGATTTTCATAGTATGAAAAGCTATGCCATGGGGTATAAACTGATATTTTACCAAAATAATATGCACGCTTGCCTTTTCTATCTCTGTAGAATGGTCTTAAAAAATCTTTCTATACCACTAATGTGCAATGTTTACGTATGTACGAGTCAAACTAAGAGTCATGGGCCACTCAACATTTTATAGCATACGAAAGAAAAGTACTTAAATTCTCATCTTGCATACAATAAATATAGGCCCAATTCAGCTGACTGCCTCTAGTGTTGATGTCACACAAACATGGTTCGAGCAAACGAGTGAGAAAGTGCACCGCAAATGATGGAACCCAAGCAACAGCAAGAAATTGCAAGATTCTTTTCAACAACCTACATGAACATAATGTATTTTGTGAAATGTTGGGGTGTACTTAAGTTTTCCATTGGGTTGTCCTTCCTACATATTTGTGACCAATATTTTGTGCCATGCATCAATATGGATTCTCATTGTGTGAGCATGGATTGGCTTCCTTCCCTCTACATCTGAAGATATTGCAAGTTAGCCTAAAAATGGTGCCCTCTTTTCCAATGTCTTGTTCAATTTTAAGATCTTAATATAAAACTATTACAATGTATTCGGATGCCTGTATAAACTGACTGACCCATTTATGGTTACATGTTTACTAGTGACACAAATTACTAGCTGAAAAGGGGGGTTAAGAAAACCCTTTTCTATTGAATATCGTGACATTAAGTTTAGTTTGGCTTGTTTTCTTCAGGAGGATAAGCCATAGAACCCACCATCAGAACCATGGCCATGTGGAAAATGATGAATCTTGGCATCCGGCAAGTTTGTCTGTCTACTCTTTACTGTCTCTGTAGCACATCCAATCATTGTGTTTATCATTGTGTTTTTTTTTTTTGTAGATCCCTGAGAAGCTATACCGAAGCCTTGATGATCTTGGCCGCAAAGGCAGGTTCTCTCTGTGGTCAATGCTCGCTTATCCGTTCTACTTGGTTGGTTGGATTTTTACAATTTTTAATGAATAAACAGTAAAACATTTAAAAAGATGCCTTAGGTTTACTAACTTTTATTTTCACTCTTTAAAGTGGGCAAGAAGCCCTGGGAAACAAGGGAGCCATTATGATCCTGGCAGCCCGTTATTCGTTCCTAATGAGAGAAATGAGGTTCTGACCTCTACAGCTTGTTGGTTTACAATGATGGCTCTGCTCGTGGGCCTCACGGTTGCCATAGGACCACTTTGGATGCTCAAACTATATGTCGTTCCTTACTGGGTGAGTGACTATATCTGAAACCTAAATATGATGTGCATTTAAGGCCTACATAAAAAGAAAACCCTTACTTGTAGATTTTTTCATGAACTCTTTCTTGGGTCAACTTGTTTATGCCCCTCTAAATGGCACATTTATGTATGCAAATATGAGCTCAAAAGGCAATTATGTTAAGCACAGTATGTTATTGCTAGAGATATTTATGAATTATCCATGAAAATGATCTTTCTGCCATTTGTTTGCTCAGTCCTTTGTTGTGTGGCTCGATGTTGTCACCTATCTTCATCACCATGGATATGATAAAAAGGTTCCATGGTACAGAGGAGAGGTAAGTGTCAGTTGCTTATTGTTATTTATATACATACATAGCCTTAATTAGTAATAAATTACAGGGGCTGGAGATAGACCCCTTAGCTATCTGCATGTCGATTGGTCATGTATGCATGCAATGACTCATCGATGGAATTTTAGGAATGGAACTACATGCGAGGAGGCCTTTCTACGATCGATCGAGACTATGGTTGGTTCAACAATATACATCACGATATTGGGACTCATGTTGTTCACCATTTATTCCCTCAAATACCCCATTATCATCTAATTGAAGCAGTAAGTTTAATATGCATATCCTTTGTCTCTTTTCCTTTTGTGATTTGTCCTTTCTTTTTCATATCGGTTTTTCATGTGCCATGATGTGCCTAATATCCATGTCATTTGTTTCGGACAGACTGAAGCTGTCAAGCCAGTGCTAGGGGAGTATTATAGAGAGCCCGACAAATCTCAGCCATTCCCAGCTCATCTATGGAAGATTTTGCTGAAGAGCTTATCAGAAGATCACTTTGTGAGTGATGATGGAGATGTTGTGTTCTATCAGAGGGATTCCAAACACTCGATTGTATAATTCAGAAGAAGATATTTGTCTCTCAACCCCAATGAAGCATTGTCATTGAACCAGTATGAGATGGAGTCTTCATTGTAAATTTACCACCATTATTTTTCATGTGCAAACACAGTGTTTGTCGTCGAAGCTGCTCGTAACCGAGTCTTCGTTGTAATTTTATCCCCATTATTTTGTATGTGCTTGTTTGGAATACCCTCTTACAGAGTAAATTCTTCTTCTTATCTGTAAAGGAAGGAACTTCCAGAAGCACAAAAACATATTATCAATTGAAGCAGCCATTGACATGTTTGAAATGAGAAATTATAAAATCAACATCTTGATTAATTGCTTTACTCTTTATCCGTAGTTAATGGCATATTACCTGTGTCTTGAATTTCATTTTCCAAAGCTTATGAAGCTCATTGTGCATATTTCCATTGCTAATGGAAGGCACTGTGCATGAAGAAGCATAATGTGGAGACTCCGATGTTGGAGACTCAGGCCTAAGAATAGTGTTTAATATTGACAAAATTTAGCTTTATCACACACCCTAATGATCTGTGCCACAAGTAATGGGGAAAGGTATGCATCTTATATGTTTTGAAACCCTCCGAATGTAGCTAGGCTCTGTATGACTTTTGGTAATTTTGACAATCAATCCATTGTGTTATTGTCAAACCAAATTGTGAAGTCCATTATTGTAATATTTTTTACTCTTGTTTGAATATGCATTGTTGAAATGCCCCTTAATCCAACATTCATGTAATTGCCAATGTCTAGTCAATTAAATGCCGTAATTTCTAGTACCTCATGAATGAAGGATGACCCACATGAAGAAGGGTTGTTTTAAGGGAATGTTATAATACCAAAGTTTTCTCTATCTTGGCATGGACATGCCCAATCCATCTCGACTCTTGCCTTGCTTTTTGTGTGAGTAGGTACACACTCTCTTCTCCATTATTCCACCATGAGTTGTGTCATTATTGTGGATTAATGTCCCATTCATTTCAACTTCATTGGTTGTTTTACATGTATTGTCACATAGGTCCCTTATTGCATTATCATTTGATGTCATTTCATCCTCTTCCATAAAAGCGTGGGTGTGTAGGAGGTTGGTCAACTTGGGGTGGATTGTAAGGCGTAGGAATTTAGTGTTGTGTATGAACAATTGAACCCAAACATCCTATTCTCATATGTATCCATTCTCCTTGAAATAACTTGAATTTTTTGTCCATGTATTGATCCAACAATACATAATGGAAACTTTGACATGTCTTTTGGTGGTCCTCATCTTAAATTGCAATTAATCAAGTCCTCATGTGGTAAGTCATTGTCGAGGAGTGAGGTAATTGTGATTTTCTAGCATCCTCTGTGTATCAAAAACTTTGAAGAATGTATTCCCATTTCAATCTATGGCATGATTGGTTTCATAAGAGCCCTTTCTATAGTTCATCACCAATTCAACTAATTATTTATGGGTTTAGCCAAGATCTCGTGTGTACTTAATGATTAGTGTATAAACCTCCGCTGACATCATTCATTAAATTTGAGTGCACTCAAGGAAGGCATTCCACAATTGACTAACATCTTCATACTGTATTTACCAATGTCGTAGGTGGAGAAGAACAAAAGGCTCACTTTTGAGCCATTAGAAAAGTTATAGGGTGATATATGTTTGGTGTATTACAAGTCACAACAAAATGTGTTCTTCTAGATATATTTCATGTGTGTGAATGTGTGCGTGGGAGTATAAGAAGAAAGGTATATATAGTTCCCACTCCAATGGAAGGAATATATCTGGGTTTAACTAGGAGGTTGTACTTATAAAGCCATGAAGTATCATTGAAAGCTCGTGGCTCCATAAATCAATAATTGGAACCTTTTTAAAGTGCGCAATTAAATGGGCTTGTCATCTAAAAAGAATTTGAATTTTGAAATATGCCAAGTTCTCTAAGGTTAGGCTCCGGATCATCTTTTCTTACTTATACGAGAAGCGTCGTGGGGATATATGCTTTCATCGACAATGCTAATATCCTCGAATCACGTCAGATGACCTTCAAAGGCACAAAATAAAGCTACTTTCTTATTCTTGTGACGTGAGAGAGTAAACATAAACCTCGATGATATGACTTTGGAAGTTCGTGAACTCGTTCTCATCCATGAATTCCTACCAATATATCCCCAAATCTTTTTATGGTGATGGAAAGAAGAATAAGATTCCCCAAGGTTATACGAGATGTAAGCTAAGACCTAAGACAAGTGAATGTACATGTATTTACCTTTCTTGTGTTATTGTATTCTGTACATGCACACACGTAGACATTCATTATAGTGAATGTTTACATTAATGTTTTGGATTTGTTTTCCTTCTTGGAATGTTTGGTGCAACAACACAATGATTGGGTTAATAAAATGGTCGTGCAAATTAAATTGGTGTGGAGTTGTTTAGTTTCAAAGTGACAAGAAGTAGGCGTCAACAAATGTCAAACTATGGTCTTTTTAATCACATTAAGAGTTGAGGACTTCTTTTTAAGCATGTGACATAAAAAATTGATTGCTTCCCTCTTCTTTAAGAAATGTTTGCTTTTACCATGTAAGTGTGGGGTCCTTCACTTGGCTCGTTACTCGTCTCATAACTAAAAGTTATGATTTGAGTGAACATTACCTCTATGTTATGATTATTAACATTTTGATCACTCTTACTCTTTCTTGTCACTTTGAATATGACTTCTCGAAAAAAAAACATTTTCGTATGCATGGCCACATGCGTCTTGGTATGTTCCAAGCTCCAAATTTAGGATTTGACAAATTTTGTGATGCATGAATGATTTATTTTACAAACCACATAAAGGAATTTGCTTATATTCTATTTAAGAACCGACGAGATATTTATGGAAAAAAACATACCGACAATGAAGAACTATATTTATACGAGATATTTCAAAAATACCCCTTCGCATTTCAAGGGGTAATACGTGGTCCATCACTCCTAGATTTGGAAATATGAATTTCACTTAGACGTAAAAGGAGGTAAACATGCATTCAATTTGTGTTGCCTAATCGAAATGCCAACATGGTATCAATTTATCTTTTTATTTCTCCCGCTTCTTGTCCATGGGATTTACACATTCAGGCTCCCTTAAGGGTTGAGTTTACAATTAGATAATAATGTCAACACACCTAATCGAGAATGTCATCATGGTATCAATTTATCTTTTTGTTTCTCCCACTTCTTGTCCATGGGATTTCCACATTCAAACCCCCTTAAGGGTCGAGTTTACAATTTGAGCATATGGCAAAGATTATCATGAAATTGGCCGCAATATCAATGTATCATGTTGTTATTGATCAATTTGGCCTACCAAGAGAAAGACCATGCATTTTTCTAGTTTTACCAAAAAGGCAAAAGTGTCTTTCGATACAATGCTCCATTTTTGTCAGAGACGATTCTTCAACGAAACTTAGTAGAGGAATGGGTGAAGCCGCTATTGGGGTGGGGTAATGGTGGGGAGATCGAGATAAGGTCAAGACAAGACAATATTACCATGACAGTTGCATGGGGAGGCGAGGGATAACACAGGGTACTTGAGTCATTTGTAACGGATCGGGAGGTTGGGGCTCAGTTCATGGAGGCCGGGATGGATGCATACATGAAGGAGGTGAATCAATGCGATCAGGATGCATGGGCTCGGACAATTGGTGTCTGGGATTGTAAGGGGGGGGGGAGGTTAGGGGTCGAGCGAGCGACTTCTGATCGAGTCCAACCATCCGAAGGTGAAGAAGAAAGGTCTAGGGGGAAAATGTATGTATATGTATGTATTGTAACTTGTAAGTAAGTAAGTAAGTATGTGTGTGTGTGTGTGTATGTATGTATGTATGTATGTATGTATGTATGTATGTGTGTATGTATGTATGTATGTGTGTGGTCTTGTGTGTGCGTGGGCGGTTATGTGTGAAGGAAGAAGAAATTGGAGGAGGATGAGGACGGTTGGATGAGCAGATGGAAATGAATGGCTGAGATCTCAAGCATTCTCCGCCGTCCGATGGGGGAGGCAAATCCAACGGCTGGAAGCCTCCCAAATTTGTATAAATAGAGGCCCTTGGCCCGACCCGAACGCCTCTGTATCTCTTTCTTTCCTTCTTCTTCTTCTTCTTCTTCTCCTTCTTCTTCTTCTTCGCAGGCCTCCCATCGCCCTGCCTGCACACACAGAGAAAGAGAGTGAGAGAGACACACACTAGATCTCTCTAGATCTAAGGTACTTCCTCCAAACACTCCTTCTATTCTTGTCTGTTTCTCGTTCCTGCCTTCTTCTTCTGTTTTCCCTTGGATATTTTCTTCTCCCCTCCCACCTGTTTTAGGGTTTCCGTTAATCTTCGACACCAACACACTTTATCTTTGCAGAGGAAAAGGGTTAGGAGTATATGTGGACTCGTCTCTGGCTGGCTGGATTTGTGGGAGATAGTCCACAACAAAATTTTGTTCCTCCGACATCTTGCCAAGGAGTTGTTCCGGCAAAACAGGGGAATTTCGTATGCATAGGCCTTTGGAGTGCATAGGTACATAACTCATTCGAGAGGCGTTATATTTACCAACCAGAACCTCCGGAAAAGATTTTATCCCTTTCTTTGGTGAAGAGGTTCAAGGAAAAACTTATTGTTAGAAAAGAAGAGGTTCAAGGAAAAACTTAATTGTTAGAAATTGATTGTCCAATTGAACACGGAATAATTGTGTGTACAGATGTGAGAAGACACATGCAGATGAATGTCATGCAAAATGTCTATGTCTTAGGTTTCGTTCTTCCAGAGGAATTTCTTACGGTTGAAAATCTATTGGAATTTTCTTTTTTTAAATTTTTTTCCAGTAGAGATTATGTGTTATGCAGCAAGGTGGCTGTCATATGTCTCTCAAGAGGATTTCTATACTATGCAACGAGTGAGGAGAAGGGATTTAGATCAATGACTTAGAGAACACTTAAATCTTATCCTTAAAGAATGATACAACAATTACCCATTTTATGTGTTCTCATACCTCAGACTAAAGATATAAGATATAATTACAATGATAGTCGTATTTGTGATCCACAGGCCAATTGTTAGAAGTTCCTTAGATTCGGGACATGTTACTCTATCAAGATAATAGCGAATATCTTCATATTGGTTAAGCGAAATAAATGCGTCTTTTTCATTGATCCAGATGCCAAAATCTCAAGAAACGGATTTGTATGTTGCATGTCAGTAATATACCACATTTCCCTATCACAATGAACTGTGAAATCTATAGAAAGGATGACACCCAATAAATAGATCATAAGCATGAAATCAGCAATGAAATATAGTGGACCTGTTGATTGGCACAATTCATGTTAGATCCTGTGGATTAAGATGTTATTGCAAGCATATATTTTAGAGTTGCAGGCTCATGCCAAAGTTGTTGAACCGGCACCTAGTGTCGGTGGGTGTTTCACAAAGAAGCTCGGGTTCCCTTAAGGCTGGGATTATGGTTTCTGACCAAACTTCTAACACTTGCCAATGATGTCCGTCCATTCTTTAAATGTAAGCTAAGATGCCCATCCATTCATAGACCTATACCCTGTTGAATAGGCAATCTGTCAAGCTTTGCATAAGCTGCTTACTCTACTAAACAGGTTTTATTTGATAGTATCCAGATCTTAACGTAGGTACATCTTTTCTTGTCTCGGATCTGCAAGTTTTTTCTCTTGATGTGTAACTTTGTTAATGTGTTAGAAGTATGTTGTTATTTGAATCAGGGAAATAATATAGCGCATAGAGATGTCTTCAGAAAAGAGTCTAGAGTGGTAAAATCTAAGGTACCATTTGTGGGTAGAAATCCCCATCAACTGACATCTACAATTTCCAGTTATATAACCTAGCCACATATAAAAATGCTAGACATGTGAAAAGTGCAGGCGATTTACTTATGGAAATATTATAATCTTTTCTTAGATTTTTATTGATATTTATTTCAATGAATTACATGGATGGAGATTAGACTGTTGAATGCTAATAGAAATGACATAATAATTGGGTAGATATCAGCTGGAATGCATGAACTGGTTGAAGAAAATAGCCGCATCCAGAACTTATTTAAAGAAATGATTGATGATGCACTGTGTAAATAATTGTAGCTTTCTTGTCTTGTTTCATTGCAGTTACAAGGGACGGTAGATTTTTGGTTAACGAGTGGATTTATTTATGGCATCTGTTGCATATGCTTCATATGACAACCACCAGACTCTGCATGGTGCTGACCATTATGTGATGAAGAGGACCCATGTTTCCTCCAGGGTATTCTCTCTTGATCGTTATCCTGCAAATTCGTATGGTTTGGAAACAGTTGGGGATTCTGATACCCGAAGCCAGAAAACAGAGATTTCGCATGGTCAATCATATGTACCCTCCGAAACAGCTTCTGGGGATTCATGTAGCATGAGGAGGAACAAAACAAATACAATTAGCACTCCAATGAATGCATGCAATTCTGCTGCAGCATATTTTAGTTCTAGGATCTCTCGGGCCTCCCGATCAGAACGAAATAGCCTTCGAAAGCAGTTGAAATTGGAGCTTACTCAAGTGCAGAGTATGATATCAAGGTTGGAGGCTCGTGAGCTAGACCTCAGGAGCTTCTTGCACATGCCTGAACTCGATAACAATGGATCCTCCTCGAAATCTATCTGTGAGCCGATGCAAACTCAAGAAGATTATTCTGAGATTAAAGGTCTGCCCTTCCTTTTCATCTTTCTTTTTTGTCAAGTTTGGTGTTGTTGTGCAATCAACTTATTATGTGATAAAGTTTATGCCAGGCAATGACGAGATACTTGGAAAACCCAAAGCGAAAGGTGGTGTTAAACGAGCTTTGCATCTAAATTCTGATCTGCATATTCCAAAAAAGCAAAAGTCAGAGTCTGATGCCAAGAAGCTAGCTGATATAATGAGACAGTGTGGCACCATCCTCAAGAAACTTAGAACCCACAAATACAGCTGGGTGTTTAATGAGGCTGTTGATTATGTAGCTCTTAAAATTCCTGATTATCCTTTGATAGTGAAGCATCCAATGGATCTGGGTACTATAAAAATGAAGTTTGAGGCACATAGCTACGAATCTCCAGTGGAATTTGCTGCAGATGTGAGATTGACATTCACAAATGCTATGAACTTCAACCCGAAAGGGCATGATGTTCACCTCATGGCAGACTCATTGCTGAAGATATTTGAAGAACGGTGGAAAGCAGTAGACAAGAAATTGAAACAACTTAGTCTGCCGTATAATACTGTAGTTTCGAATGCTAGTGAATCATTGGAACAAATAGCTAAGCCATCTGTTCCAACTGGACTATATGTTTCTGCTCAGAATTCAATGGGCTGCAATCCACCAGTTGAAGACAAGCCAAATGGGAAGACTTATTCTCGGGAGATGACTTACGAAGAGAAGCAGTCTCTGAGTCTCTTGCTAGAGGAGGTGCCAATGGATAAACTAGAACAGGTTATGGAGATAATTACTAGAAAGGATCCTGATGTCAAACCAGTTGATGGTGAAGTGACGATTGAGATAGATTGTTTGGATTCGGATGCTCTATGGGAACTGCATGATCTGTTAAAACACCCAACAACTGCAATCAAGTCAGTGTGTTATGATTCCAAACAGAAGCCTGTTACTGTAGAGTCCAAACATCTTAATCATGCTAAGTCTGCTGCTGAAGGTTAGAACAGAGTTCCGATTTCTAAATGTGCTGTTAATTCGGAGGACAAACATTCCATTGTTCTTTTAGTTTCTTACTTCTTGTGGCAACTGTGGATCTGGAAACTGCAGATATTGATGCCAAAGATGAAGAGATTGACATTGGGGAAGATGTGCCAGAAACTTTTGCTCCAGTCCTTATTGGTAAAGATACTGGCGCAGTCAGTAGCCCTAGCAGCAGTTCAAGCAGTGATTCATCGTCTTCTAGTGGTTTGTTCCTGTGCATTTACAATCTGTTATTTTATAATTTGATCAAATCTATCCCAACGATTCCCTTTGACAATGTGTGAGTTCTATTTCTTTTGTAGATTCTGATTCTGGCAGTTCATCTGAAAGTGAGTCAGATGCTGAGAATCCACGACCTAGTCAGACGAAGATTATGACCCCTGGAAAGGTGCAGGACATGTTCATTTCTGTGGTTTGAACAGTTTAATTCGATTGTCATCAGCATCCATCCTCATGCGTGTCAAGAAGTCAAGTGTTAGATTTCTGCATGCATGTATACATACATTTATGTAAGTTGTGGAGGCTGAAAAATTAGTGGCCTTGTGGGTGGTTGTGCATCTTTCCCCACTGCAGGAACCCGAGGGTTCAGCTACTAACCTCCAGCCAATTGGCAGCCCCACGGTGAAGATAGATGATGCAAAACGTGCGTTCTTAACTTCAAATATGTTTGTGTTATGACATTAGCCATGGTTTCCTGCAAAAGATGCTGAGTACTTGTTTTTTACAGGACCATTAAGTGACTTGGATGAGGAGATGTCCCTTTCCAGACCTAGTGTCACTGATAGAGAAGCAGAGGCAGAAGCAGAAGCAGAGGCCAATCAAGGTGTGTATTTTGTTGTAGTTTCTGGTAATTGTTTTTATGCTTTCCTGTAAGTTTGTAAACTGACATATTTGCTGTATGCAGCTGAAGACAGTATTCCTGACTCACAGGCCTCTGAGAGGCTTCTTCGAGCTGCCCTCTTGAAGAATCGATTTGCTGATACTATTTTGAAAGCAAGGGAGAAGACCATGCCTCATGGTCTTCTTTCTAAGGTACATACGACCCCAGTTATATTAATAGCAATCTTTGCAAGATAATGCATTTTGGAGTTTTTTGCGCCATGAGTTTCACTTCTTTTTATTTGATGCTAGGCCTATATCTCTTACATTCTCCGTAGTTTTTGTCTTTGCTCTTTGCACCTAGAATTTACTTTGATTTCTACCTATTAGGAGCCTATTATTTTTGAGGTACATCGAGAAGTTAGGCTGATTGAGATACGTTTTTATTGTGACATTTTAGGTTATTGTGTTTGTCTTGTAGCTATTCAGAATCGATTTTGTTTGATACTTATAGTTTGACATTTATGGATTGGCACTTATATTTTGACATTTATGGCTGCACTGTCTTGAATTATACATACAAATTTCTATTGTTGTTGTGTTACATGTCTAAACACTCATAATGTTCTTGTTTTTTGGTATATTTTTTGTTTTTCTAGTGTATCTCTTCCAACTAGAAATATGATATTAGATTTGTCTAGGACATGACATTCTATGGAAGTGGGTTTCTATAATTTTGAGCTACGTACAAAATCCTCGGTAGCTCAGTGGTAGAGCAGTCGGCTGTTAACCGATTGGTCGTAGGTTCAAGTCCTACCCGGGGAGATTCATCTCCTTCGAGTAATGAATGATGGTAATATCTGCTCATGTATGGCTAACTGTGCAGTTTTGGATGTAACTTTCCAGAACTTCTGATGCTGCACAGCTCTCAGAACCCATGAAGGGTTTTTCCAGATGAACCATGTACAAATTAGTTATTTGTTATATTATCAAGATTCTGTAAGCTGTTCAGTAAGAACAAACTGTTTTGAGCTTTCTGAATTTTATGGATCTTAAGATGCTTTCAAATCACTCAAAGACAGATTTTTGCATAGTTGCTAAAGCATTTTGACTCTTAAACACAATCAAGAAATATGATAGCTTGCGAAAGCATTCTATAATGCTTGTCTCTACGATGTAGAAAAAACGTATATTTTGTTCTGTCTTATTCTGCAACATGAATATATTAGAAACCTAACAATTTCATTATAGAGCACATTTTATGGAGGAAAAAAATTGGAAAAATGTATATTTTGTGTTAACTATTTCTGAAGTATTTGTTCTGGCACTGCTGATTCCTTCTGAATTGGGATCCTTTTGTGTTAACTAATTCTTCTACCTGTTGATTCCTTCTGAATTGGGATTCTATATTAACTTTGAAAGCTATTCTTTGTATTTTCTTTTAATTGGACCTCTATCACGCATGGGCTTTCATAGAAGTGTACAATTGTATCCCCTACCAATAGTCCTGCTTTTTCGAAGTTTTAATAATTTTCTTGGATGCATATTTTTGTTCTCTGGCAATACTTCTGCCCTTTCTCAGTTCCAATAATTTTCTATTTGATGCCTGTTGTAAATAAATATTTCACTATTTGATATTGTCAAATGGGCATGTATTTTTAAATGGGGTAGGCGTGCATTTTTAAATGGGGCTATTTGTCATCTATAAATTCTAGTAGAGACGGACAGCTATGTTGACATTTTGAGGTTTACTTGATTCTTTTCTTTACCAGAAGAATGGTACTGATCCAGAGAGATTGCGTAAAGAGAGGGAAGAATTGGAAAGGATTCAAAGAGAAGGTAAAGTTCTGATGCCTGTAAAATAAAATAGATTAGTAGTTGCGAATATATGGGATTTTGCTGATTTCTATATTGTAAACAGAAAAAGCTAGACTTCAGGCTGAGGGAAAAGCTGCAGAAAATGCTCGCAAGAAGTCTGAAGCTGAATCTCTTGCAAAAGCTAAGCTAGAAAGGCAAGCAGAAAGGCAAGCAGCACGTTTAATTCTTCAGCAGGTAGTGTTTCTGTATTCAATAAATAATCATTTTGTCATGGTGTTTGGGTATTCTGGTAATTGTCAAATCCTGTGTGGTATATTGATAATTTTCAACTCTATTATTTATACAGATGGAAAAGACTGTTGAGATTGATGGAAATGGCGATTACTTAAAGGATTTAGAGATGCTGGGTAGTGCCCCAGTGCATATTATTCCTATAATGAGTCAGAGTCAATCCGCTCACTCTGAAGGGGGCTTGGGAGGATTTGCTTTTAATTGTGGTAATCCTCTCGAACGGTTAGGTCTTTTTATGAAAGTGGATGAAGAGGAAGAGCAAGATACTGCAGGAACCTTAGAAGAAGAAGAAACAGGCAGTACAAAATGTGAAATAGACACGTGTCTTGGGAGATAGATTATAGATCCATATTGGCGTTTCAGACATGGATTTAAATTATGTGTATATATTTCCCTCTTTAATGGGAAGTTTTGTAACATGATTGAGGTTGTAATATAATATTCACGGGAATTGTCTTGTCTTGTCGATCCTGTCTGTCCATATTGGAAACAGAATCCAATCTGTTCTCAAGGTTGGATTAATCAATATTTGAGGTTGGCAATCTCTTCAAGTGACTTATAGATGGGAGGTTATTGAAACAAGTGCTCGTTTGTTGAACTCTGAAGGTATTTATTCGTTATCGTGGATGCAAAATGCATGATTCTTCACGGTGGGATACTTCAGACATATATGTGGATGCACCGATTGGTCTTATTATTTAAACATATGAGTGTTGCTGAAATAGCACTCATTTGTCGAAAGTAGTTCTGAAGGTATTTGGTTCGTCATCTTTGTGGTCACAATGGGTGTTTTGGTATTGAATCATTCCTCAGTGGTGGATATGTTTGTAGATGCAACCATTGTTCTTTGTAGATGCTGTAACCATTCACATTGTGTTTATTATTAATAGTGACAGTGTGCAGTCATTGCTCATCTGTTTATGTATGTAACTAGTATTCTTATTGAAAATTGCAATGAATATTTGAAGATGTGATCATATTATCATCTTTATGGCTCCAATGGGTGTTTTGTATTATATGATTCTTCACTGTAGTATACATCGTATATATGTTTCTAGATGCCATAACCATTCTTATTATTAATAGTGATAGTGTGCAGTCATTGCTCATATGTTTACGTATGTAACTAGTATTCTTATTGAAAATTGCATGCATATTTGAAGATGCAATCAGTGCCCCCTTATGTGAGCCAAGTAGATACTTATACTCGTACATATTTTATGGCATATATGTTTGTTGGCCTCAGAAAAGAATTCACTCCCAAGGGTATAGTTAAATGAAACATCATTTAACTAAACATCGTTAAGCATGTAATCATTTAACTTAATATGCATATGATTACATGGGTTTTCGATATTGCTAACTTATATTTAGAGAATCTATATATATGCTTGAAGATGTTTTAGTCATGGGGCTATTATTTACCGGGTTGCTGAATGTGTTGGAGACAACCGTTGGAATGTGTTAAATGGAACCATTTAAGATGTCACCAAATTGCTGAATGTATGGACATTTTTTGAAACCAAGAGAAGATATGACCTAGGATACATAACATGCTATTTAAAGCTCACTAGATATTTATGTACATTTGCATGATTGATCTATATAACAAGCTATTTCTAAAGGTACTACTAGGTATTCATGTCCATGTGGACAGTGGAATGGTTAAATAAACAAAATTGCCTTTTGTAAGCCCCTTTTATTTATGTCTTACCCAAAAATACTCCAAGTGTGTTATCCACAAAAAGCTTGCTTCATATCCCAAAAGGAGAAGTATCACATAATTCTTGAATGCATTGTGCTTTTTGCTAGCCAAAGCACCTTTGATGTATCTAGAAAGCTATTTAAAGGCTAGTGGATATAATGATGTTCCTTTGGCTCCCTTACATAATATCGTTGCCAACAACTCTTTTGATGGCTCCTTTGTTTATGCTATTGTTAGAAATATTGAGAATCGATTAGATGCATATTGAGTTACAATCACAAAGATGTATATATGAAAACAAACTTTCCATTACAAATGAGAGTTGCTTGCAATGTTAGTTTGCCCATGCGCTTACACCTTAGAGCTTAGATGGGATTTGGACTAGCCGACTACACAATTAGTGGGGACAGATAATAGTCACAATTATTGTGTAAGAGATAGAGAGTCTGGATTGATTATATTCTCTGTTTGGTCACAATATCACATAAAATGTGCAAGTTAGTTGATAATAGTGGAGAGTTGAGACATTCCTTTTCTGTCAACTAACTTATCATTTAATATGACCCAACTAGTGCTAGATAGTACTTCAAGCCTAAGTACATCGTAACTTGCCATAGAATATTCTTCTAGTCAATTTGACTACTCAATCCTGTTACCTTACTTCATTCTTTCCTAAATACATTTTGTCTTACTCATCTATGATTTTCTACATTGGCACCTTATTGACACATATGGTCGGGTTGTACAATAGCTACTCTTCATTTGGGGCACTATCACAAAATGTGCACTCTAAGAATACACGTGGGGATAATTTGACAACTTGGGGTTGATCATTGATTATATGTAACTAATATCTAGTAAACTTTCTGGAGTAAAATCCATTTGGTTGGACAAAATCAAGCTCAAAGGTATATTAAAAAGTTTGGAACTCTAGGAACATGCTTTCTTGAAGTATTCTTCTACAACATTACTTACATGGGTGGATTGTTGTTCATAATTTTGATAATAAGATCTTCTAGACTTCTTATTTCTGCAAAGTTATGATAAGGTTTAATACTAACGAATAAATATTATAACAAGAAAATTCGCTAAACAAACTTGTTCACTACTCTATTAATTAGAGTTCCAAATTATTATCCCAACAAATAAGATTTAATAATAACGAATATATATTAAACAAGTAAATTAGCTAATCTAACTTGTTCATTACTCTATTAAGTAAAAATTTTAAACCTCTCTATTATTTTGTTGGAACTCTTTATGCATCTTGTTGTTTTGTTCATGGAATTTCTTAATATTTAACCTTATCAACTCATTGGAAGCTTACAAAAAGCAACAATATCAAATTACACGTGTTGGTTATGGGTGCTCAATACCAAGTGCTCAACAATTAACATTTAACTCTTAAGCAAATAAAGAGCAACACTTACGAAATCCTTGTTTATACAAGCTCATACAATTGATTAGTATGAGAATTGGTGGCAATCCACGAGATAGATAGATTCTCTACGGAGGTCAAATATGACCTATGAGACCAAAAAATATTATATTTCATGTAATACATGTGAAAGTGAGTAACGGCTCTTGATGTTCAAGAATTTTACCGATGAATGGTGCAATCAAGAGTCAAATATGACCTATGAGTCTTGAGACCAAAAATATTATATTTCACGTAACACATGTGAAAGTGAGTAACAACTCTCGATGTTCAAGAATCCTACCGATGAACGTTGTAATTAGAGTGCACATTGTGACCGTGAGAGAAATTCGTGCAAAGATTGGGTTTGGTCAGTGGTTTGTGGAGAACATAATCAAATGCAATCAAAGGCAAAGCATTGTATCAAAGCGTGATATTCACACTCCTTGTTTTGGGCAAAGTGTGCATAGTCGACTATTCTCATCACAATTGTGTGATTAAAATCTCATGGAAGCAATGGTTTGGATGGCAGACAATGGGATAGGCTCTAACATGTATCAATGTGTACGGTTTCCCCGTTTGGCAAAGAATGTCGTTTTGTTCTTAGGTGCAACACATGTAGTATAATGTGTGATGTATGAGCCTCCACATTTTTTTCATGTCATAATACATTGCTGTTGCAAAAAGGCCTCATTTACAGAGCAATCTAGTGATGCATTATGAAACAAGTGTGTTGCATCCCATCTTCCAAACCATTTTCCTATATCTTGCATCCAACCGGAATTTTTTGTTGTTGCTTTGATCTAACTGTGGATCTTTTTGTTTGTTTCCTATGTGATTCTAGGAAGTTGATGTGAGGAACTTTTCTGAACTTTAAGCATGTGGTCAACAACCCTTTCCATGGCCATGATCTCAATGTGAAGCGATGTCGTCTCAACGTGTGTGTGTATGTGAGAGAGAGAGAGAGAGAGAGAGAGAGAGAGAGAGAGGAGGAGTAGGAGTCGGAGAAATGAGAAAATCAGAGAAACAAAGTAGGACAAAATTAGAAAATCACAAGGAAGAGAAGGAGGAGGAGGAGGAGAAGAAGGACGAGGAGACGCGAGAGGAACAATTATTCGCGGCTACATCGACATAATTGGGCAAGTGCTACAACAACATTCTTCTTCGACGGCAAGCTCGAATGTCATCGTGTCTATTTCAGGTTAATCATCCTGCTATTAATTTCCTTTTCCTTATAATTGGGGCGTAGTATATATGGAAGCAATGGATGAAGGAATGATTGAGAGACAAATACAAATTAAGAGAGGAGAAGGAGAAGATGAGGTTATTTTGAAGAAACAAAAGATTGGCATTAATAATATGCATGAGGGGGATATAGATATGATGCCAAGACCATCATATGCACATGTGATGGGAGAAGGTGAGGAGGAGAGGAATGCGCAATATTGGGATGTAATGCATGTAGTTGATGATGAAGCACTCCATGAGATTTTACCGGATAATACAGATATGGTGGCCAATGTAGAAGAGGATGAGATTGTCGAGGTGGAGATGCCACGTAGAGAAATCTTAAAGGCATTTTCCATGTTTCATGAGAGAGGCATTATTTGTTTCTTTACAAGGAAAAACCCTTTAGTAAATTGGGTGGTGCAATGGCTAAATGCAATGATTGGTAGGAATAGTGTGGAAGATGTGTATAAAGGTCCATGCGGGTTTTTTGAGGTCATTTTTCAAACCGAAGAACAACGGGATAGATTGTTATCACGTTTGCCGGTCTTTTACAATAATAATTTAGTCTATATTGTCCCTTGGAAACCACTAGCTGAGTTTCAGGAAATTTTGAAACAAGAGTGTCCAATATGGGTGGAGGTAGAGTGTAAATTTTCGTTTTTATGGCCTATAATTCAAGGTGTCATTGAACAATTGGGAAAGGTGATAGTAGCCCCAAATGCCAAAGCATATAATAGATATAGGTTATGTATGCTATGGAATACAACAAAAAAGAAACCTTTGTGGCTAAACATAAAGACTGAGGAGATGAGGTCATTCCGTTGCCAATTGCATTGGGGATCATTTGCCGGTCATTGCTTTCGATGTGGTCATTTAGGCCATTTCATGGCGGAATGACATCAAACACCGGAAATTATTAGAGACATGTACTAAAGTAAGCATTAGATAAGGATAGATCTAGGTAGATAGAAAGAAAGGAGAGAGAGAAAGAAGGGTGCCGATCCACCCGACCACCCTCGAGCGAAGGGATCAAGACGGACTCGAGCCTCGATCGGCGTCCCATACCACCGCCATGGCGTCAAGTCGTACCTGGTGTTGGCGCGCTCGCTACAACAGTTGACCCACCACAAGATAGAGTCTCGACGTAGTCAACCAGCTTCATGAAATGAGGGTAGCTAGGCTATGGGACAATGGGTGGGGGAGTTTACAAGACAAGTCAATGTCCACGGTGTTTCGCCATGGGATATTTCTCTTTCCAATATTCAACAGTTTACACGATATTATGGAATTTATCAAGCATCAATTCGTAAACAAAAGATGAGTTTGTTACAACACTTTCTAGATAGATGTAATGCATTGTTGGTAAAGATTCCATTGGATGATGTGTTGTTGGATATTCAAGAGACATTGTCGTAGGCCTTACAAGTATTAGAGGTTCGCAGTTATCAACAATCACGAGTGATGGCTATGAAAAATAAAGTACATGATCACAACTGTAATTCACATAAGTTTTACCATGGGTTGCAGGCATCTCATGTTGAGAAGCAAGCTCAACATGGTATGTGATGCTTATGAGAAATAAGCTATAGTAGCTATTTAGCTACTAGTGAACAAAAAGGTAAAACAGCTATTTAGATATGGACAGCTAATTAGCGACTGAACAGCTATTTAGCTAGTGACAGCTAATTAGCTAGTGAACAGCTATTTAGCGACTGACAGCTAATTAGCTACTGGCAGCTAATTAGCTGCATGTGCAATAACTTATGACTTAGGTAAAAGTAAGTGAGAGTGAATAGGAAGTAAGTAGTAAGAAAAAACAGAGAATAGTGAGTAGAGAACTCTGAGAGAGAGTGAGAGACCAGAAGACTGACGAGAGCAAGTTGAGCTCTACATGTAATAGAAGAAAACCATTTTGCTACTACAGAGGTAAGTCCCCTTTCCTTTCTCTGTCTGTTTAGAGCACGCTAACGATCCAGCACACTACGATCCGCCGCGCACATAAGAAGAGCCCGAGTGCCTTCTTCACGTTTTCTTAACATGGTATCAGAGCAGAGTTGCTCATAAAGAAGAGTACAAAAGTGCATAGATCTGAGAAAGGTATTTCTCTGTTTGCTGATCTGAATCAGAAAGTTACTTGTTGAAGTAATTGTAACAGAAAACCTAGTTTGGAAGAGATAATGGCTGCAGAGAATGCGGGCCAAATAGTTATAGAGAAACTAGATAAAAACAATTTCCCGGCGTGGAAATTTAGAATGACAAATTTCCTAATGGGGAAAGGATACTGGGATTACATTGAAGGAGACCTAGAAGAGGCTCCGGAGATCCCAGAAGAAAATGCCACAGCAGCACAGATTAAAGCATTCAAAGATTGGAATCAAGGGGCAAGGAAGGTAATGCATTGGCTCTCACTTAGCATCTCAGATTCGATGCTTGGGCACATACAGGATGCTATGCTCCCAAAAGAAGCTTGGAACAGTTTGGTAAAACTGTTTGCAGTAAACACAAAAGCTAGAAAGCTACAGTTGAAGACTGAGCTAAATACCTTAGAAAAAGGTAAGATGTCAATAAATGAGTATGCCCTAAAAATCAAGAGTATATGTGAATCACTTGCTTCTATCAATGTGAAGATAGAAGATGATGACAAAGTGGAAATATGCTTAAGAGGCTTAGGACCTCAATACAAGAGTTTTAAAACTTCTATGCTCACAAGGGATAGTATCCCAAGTTTTTCAGATCTGGTCTCAATGCTTGTGGTAGAGGAAAGGAATCAGATGGATGATGCAAATAAAGGAAACTCAGAGAACGAGGGGCAAGCCCTCTATAATAATGCCGGAAGAGGCCGAGGAAGAGGCCATGGAAGATTTGGCTCAGGAAGAACCAATAATAATGGCTTTCAAGGAAGAGGACAACAAGCTCATAGAGGAGGAAACAACAACAGAGGCAGGGGGAGCAACCGAGGTAGAGGTAAGCAAACTTATGTAAATGATGATGGCTGCTGGTATTGTGGTAAACCAGGCCATACACAGGCTGAATGTTACAAGAAACAAAATGATGAGAAAAGAGGAAAAGGACAACAGAGTAACTATGCCTCTACTAGTGAAGATTGTGAAAAGGAAGGTGTTTTTGTAGTGCAACATGAGATAGCAGCAGTGGCTGAAAGCTCACAGAAATGTAATGAAGAGTTTACGTGGTATGTAGACTCGGGGGCATCTAACCATATGACTGGACATGCAAATTGGTTTGAGAGTTTAAGAGAACCAGAGGTTCCTGGTTATGTACAAACAGGTGATGACACAACTCACCAAATAAAACATGTTGGAGATATCCCATTGTGGGAAGAAAGAGGAAAAACCAAGTATATGTTGGATGTGATGCATGTTCCAAATCTTGCTAAGAATCTGATTTCTGTTGGACAGATAGTAGAGCAAGGTATGCAAGTAAAGTTTAAGCCAAGTGGATGCTATATAGAAAAGAATGGGAAGCTCATTGCAAAAGGGAAGAGACAAGGAAGAATGTTTATCTTGGATGTAGAAATGCCCAAACAGATTTCAGCCATGTTTGCAAATGGAACGAGTGTAATCTCAGATGTGGAAATGTGGCATAAAAGGATTGGCCATATAAGTATGCAAACATTAAAGAATATGTTGAGAAAAGATGCAGTGGCTGGACTGCCAAACTTGAAAAAGTGTGAAATGGGAAAAGTATGTGAAGCATGTCAATATGGTAAGCAAAACAGGTTGCCATTCCCTCATGAGAGACATGTAAGCAAAAATCTGTTGGATTTGGTACATACAGATGTATGGGGACCAACAAAGAATGCATCTATTGGTGGATGCAGATTTTATGTTACATTTATTGATGATTGTTCACGGAAGACATGGGTGTACTTCATGAAGGAGAAAAGTGAAGTATTTGACTGTTTTCGTAAGTTTAAATGCATGGTAGAAAAGCAGGCTGGTACTAGGATAAAATGTTTGAGATCTGATGGAGGAGGAGAGTATTTCTCCAATGAATTTTCTGATTTTTTGTGTAATCAGGGAATAAGAAGACAGTTCACATGCCGATATACTCCACAGCAAAATGGAGTGGCTGAGAGGAAAAACAGAACTTTGGTGAACATAGCAAGGGCAGTGATGACTGAGAAGAACATGCCATTATACTATTGGGCAGAAGCTGTAAATACAGCAAATTACATTTTAAATAGATGTATTACATCAGGAGTACATGAGGCAACTCCTGAAGAGTGTTTTTATGGCAGGAAGCCTAGCTTACAACACTTGAAAGTGTTTGGATGCCTTGCATATGTACATGTGCCTGCAGAAGTAAGAAGTAAGTTGGATCCAAAAGCAGAAAAATGTATCTTTGTTGGATATTCAGAAGAACAAAAAGGGTACAGATGTTATAACCCTGTGACTAAAAAGATTGTGACAAGTCGAGATGTGATATTTGATGAGTTGGCTAGTTGGTACAGCCCAAAACAGAATCTAGAGACTGATGAAGACTGTCAAAATGAAGACAAAGACAGATCAGAAAATGTAGAAGACTGTCACAGAGATGGAGACAAGGTTGGACAGCAAAGTCCAACATCAACAGAATGTTCTGGACCATCAAAAAGCTCAGATGGTAAATCTGATTCAAATTCATGGAGTGGAAAAACTGGACAGAAAAAATCTGATGACAAAAAAGGAAAACAGAAAATGCCAGAGTATGAAATCCCGGATGACCTATCAAAAAACATGGAAGATGAAGATTCAGATATGTCTTTGGATGATTTCCTTGGAATACAAGAAATGAAAATCCCTGGTATGGAAAAGGCAATAAAGAATGCAAATCAGAAACTGAGAAGATCAGATAGAGAGAAAAAGACTGTGGAAAGATTTGGGTATGATACATACATGGCTATGCATTATGCATACATGTCTAAGGTGGTACAGATCCCTGACCCAAACAACTTCGAAGAAGCAAAATCTGAGAAGAAATGGATGGATGCAATGCAAGAAGAGATTGATGCATTGGCTGAGAACAAAACGTGGGATTTAGTGAAGTTACCAAAAGAGAAAAATGTGGTAGGCTGCAAATGGGTCTACAAGACAAAGCATGACTCCAATGGGAATGTAAGTAGACATAAAGCAAGATTGGTTGCAAAAGGATATGCTCAGATGCAAGGGATTGATTATGATGAGACTTTTGCACCGGTTGCAAAGATGGCAACCTTGAGAACACTACTTGCTGTAGGAGCAGCCAGAAAATGGATTTTGCATCACATGGATGTAAAAAATGCTTTTTTACATGGTAACTTGGAAGAAGAAGTGTATATGAGTCAACCACCAGGTTTTGAAGATAAGAAACAACCTGATTATGTATGTAAGCTGAAAAAAGCTCTCTATGGACTGAAACAGGCACCAAGAGCATGGCACAGAGAACTTTCAGATTCTCTGAAAAATCTTGGTTTCAAAATGTCAAAAGCTGATCCTTCTTTGTATGTAAAAAGTGAAAATGATTGCATTGTTATTATTCTGATTTATGTAGATGATTTGATTATTGGAGGAGATTCCGTGGATGAAATAAGAAAGTTGAAAAAAAATCTGGAAATGCAGTTTCATATGAAAGATTTGGGAGATCTGAGATATTTTCTTGGTATTGAAATCATCAGATCTGAAAGTGGTATATGTATGTTGCAAAAACAGTATGCAACAACTATGTTGAAAAAGTATGGTATGCTTGGATGCAAACCTATTGCTGTACCACTTGATAAAAACTGCAAGTTGAGGGCTGATTTGGGAGCCAAGATAGAAGATGTAAACATGTACAGGTCTATGGTGGGCAGCCTTATTTATTTGACTATAACAAGACCTGATTTGAGCTATGCTGTTGGATTAGTCAGCCAGTTTATGCAACAGCCAACAAAGCCACATTTGGACTGCATTAGAAGAATTCTGAGGTATGTAAAAGCTACTCAGAACTATGGATTGTTTTACAGGGCTGATTTGGACATAAATCTGGAAGGATATACAGATGCTGATTGGGCTAGAAGCCAAACAGTCAGGAGATCCACAAGTGGATACATGTTTACCTTGGGAAGTGCAGGAATTTCATGGAGTAGCAAGAAACAGGCTACTGTTGCATTGTCCAGTACAGAAGCTGAGTATAGAGGGGCTGCAATAGCCACATGTGAAGAAGTATGGATCAGAAGACTGCTTGCTGATCTGGGAGTATATATAGATGGTGCTGTCACAATCTGGTGTGACAATATGAGCAGCATTCAGCTTGCAAAGAACCCAGTGTTCCATGCAAGAACAAAGCACATTGAGGTGCATTATCACTTTGTTAGAGAAAAAGTGATGGAAGGTGAAGTTGATCTGGTGTATGTGAATACAAATCAGCAGGTTGCTGATATCCTTACGAAGGGATTGAGTGTGGAAAAGCATACACAGTTTCGGAACATGATGGGAGTTGTAAACATTGATGAGATGGCTAAAAAGCAAAATGGAAAAGAAGATTGAAGAGAACCTCAAGCAAGAATAAGTTGAGCTTGAGGGGGAGTGTTGAGAAGCAAGCTCAACATGGTATGTGATGCTTATGAGAAATAAGCTATAGTAGCTATTTAGCTACTAGTGAACAAAAAGGTAAAACAGCTATTTAGCTATGGACAGCTAATTAGCGACTGAACAGCTATTTAGCTAGTGACAGCTAATTAGCTAGTGAACAGCTATTTAGCGACTGACAACTAATTAGCTACTGGCAGCTAATTAGCTGCATGTGCAATAACTTATGACTTAGGTAAAAGTAAGTGAGAGTGAATAGGAAGTAAGTAGTAAGAAAAAATAGAGAATAGTGAGTAGAGAACTCTGAGAGAGAGTGAGAGACCAGAAGACTGACGAGAGCAAGTTGAGCTCTACATGTAATAGAAGAAAACCATTTTGCTACTACAGAGGTAAGTCCCCTTTCCTTTCTCTGTCTGTTTAGAGCACGCTAACGATCCAGCACACTACGATCCGCCGCGCACATAAGAAGAGCCCGAGTGCCTTCTTCACGTTTTCTTAACATCTCATGCTAGAATGAATGTGGTAAATGTAGAGATTGATGGAACTTTGAATACAAACCCACAAGTGATTATTGATAATTGTGTTAAACATTTCACAAATCTTTTAGGGTAAGATTGTATTATGAATGATGGCATATAACACAAGCGTAATCGATGCTATTTAACTCAGTCCAGGTGAATGGTGGGCAACATGACATGATTGCATTGGAGGAGGATATAAAGGAGGAGGAGGTGGAATATGTATTATCACATCGTGCAAGTGATAAAAGCCCGGGTTGGGATGTCATTACAAATGAGTTTTTTAAAGCCTTTTTACATGAACTCAAAGCCCCTCTAACAATGATATTCCAAGAAATATGGAGTTCTGGTAAAATGCTCGATTCATGGAAACTTGGTCTGGTTAAACTTATACCAAAAGTTACATCTCCTACATCTTTTGCTCAATGGAGACCGATATCATTAATGGGTTGGGATGGCATTACAAATGAGTTTTTTAAAGCCTTTTTACATGAACTCAAAGCCCCTCTAACAATGATATTCCAAGAAATATGGAGTTCTGGTAAAATGCTCGATTCATGGAAACTTGGTCTGGTTAAACTTATACCAAAAGTTACATCTCCTACATCTTTTGCTCAATGGAGACCGATATCATTAATGGGTGGGATGTATAAGAATTTTGCCAAAGTAATTGCAAATAGACTTCAAAAGGTTATGTCGTCTATGGTCCATCCAATGCAATATGGGTTTATTAAGGGAAGGGACATCCTGCATAATATTTTGAATGTGCAAATGGCAGTGGATTATGCAAAGGAATCCAAACAACAAATTGTAATGATACAACTTGACATCGAGAAGGCATATGATCATGTAAGTTGGTCTTTTATTACTCAACTTATGTCTCATATGGGTTTTGGGGAAAGGATGTCTCAAATATCGTTGTTGGTGGGATTAGGTGCAGTCTCACACGTTATGTTAAATGGTGGAGTTACCAAGGCAATACCATTGAAAAGATCACTTAGACAAGGATGCCCGTTGAGTCCACTATTATTTGGTGAGGATGCATGATTTTGGTGAGGATACTTCAATGCTCATTAAGAGCTCCTACACTAACTCCCAAATATATTCCTCACGGAATATCTTTCCTAACGGCCTCCCGGTTTACGCACCGATCCGGCCCTACCTACGCACCGGTTTGCGTACCGGTTTACGCATTCGGCCTAACCGATCGGTCCCAACCGATCCGGTCCTCGGCTTCTTCAGCCGATCCGGCCGATGTTGAGCTTGTCTCTCAACACTCCCCCTCAAGCTCAACTTGAGGATCTTCGGGCTCAGAGCTCCGGTTCCTCTTGGCTTCACGCCTCACTCGCGCTCCATGACCTATTCGACTCCGCGCGCTTCGACCCTTCCGGTCGGCTTGTCTGCTCATGTGGCCCTTATCAGCTCTTTTGCTGTTGCGGTGTTGACGCTTCTCCGGCTGCCTTTTCTTCCGCTTGGGCCTCGGTTGATTCAGTGTATCTGAATCAAACATCCGAACCAACTCGGCTACCTCCGATCAGTTTTCGCTCTCGTCCGAGTTGGCTGTCTCCAACTTGTCTTCGGTCTTCTCGGTCTCGATGGCGTCATCTTCCCCATGAGTGGTTGGCTTCGGCTCTCTCCTTCGGCTGCTCCCCTTCTGTCCGCTTCCGGAATTTTCCGCGGGTCTACCCTCGGCTTCTTCAGCTGATCCGAAGTCGAACTCGACAACCGAGTCAACCGACTCGATGTCACGGTCTCCGCTCCTTTCCTGCTGCCTTGCTTGGTCGTTTGGGACTGTTCTCCCCCTCAAGTTTGGCACGTCGAGGTGACGCAATCCGAGCGCACTTGAGAATTGCCGCAACTTGTCCAGACCAAGAGGCTTGGTGAAGATGTCGGCAGTTTGCCGATCCGTCGGAACGTACTGAAGTTCGACTTCACCGGAAAGGACACGCTTATGGACGAAATGGTAGTGCACCTCAATGTGCTTGGTCCGTGCATGGAAAACGGGGTTTTTTGCGAGCTGGACGTTGCTGAGGTTGTCGCAGTAGATCGTCGTCGGATCTGACACCTCCTCTTGCAGGTCCTTAAGTAGCTGCTTCAACCATATGGCTTTGCATGTCGCGACAACCGCTCCTCGGTACTCAGCTTCGGTGCTCGACAATGCAACTGTCGGCTGCTTCTTACTGCTCCACGCGATCGCGGCACTCCCGAGGGAGAACGCGTATCCGGACGTGGATCGGCGATCGGCGGCGTTGCCAGCCCAATCAGAATCGGTGTAGCCGACTAACTGCGCGGCTGCACCGGTCCGATATAGCAGTCCCTGATCCTTAGTGCCGTTGACATACCGAAGTATGCATTGCGCACACTGAAGGTGCTCCTCGGTAGGTTGCGCCATGAACTGACTGATCACTCAGACTGGATAATTGAGGTCGGGTCGGGTGATGGTCAAGTAGATGAGGCTTCCGACAATTTGACGGAACCTCGTCGGATCACATACCTTTCCCGTATCGGGACGAAGCTTGACGGTTCTGTCCAGAGGAGTCGAGACAGACTTACAGTCGGCCATCCCGAATTTGAAGAGCATACTCAGCACATAATGACGTTGGCTGATCAATATGCCTTCGGGGGTATGGATCACTTCGATCCCGAGGAAGTAATGAAGGTCCCCTGGATCCTTCATGTCGAACGATGCCGCAAGCTGGAGCTCCACGCGGTCGATTTCACCTAGGTCGGCGCCGGTGATGACCAAGTCATCAACATATAGTAAAATACTAACCGGTCCGAGTCGACCTTTCCGGATGAACAGGGAAGAGTCCGATTTTGACGTGACGAAGCCCATCCGACGCAGTTGTTGTGTGATCTTCGCGTTCCAGGCACGCGAGGCTTGCTTCAGTCCGTAAAGGGACTTCTTCAGTCGGCATACTGCCGAGGAGTTCGTTCCAGAGTGAAATCCGGGGGGCTGTACCATGTACACCTGTTCCTCAAGGTTACCTTGCAGGAACGCATTCTTTACATCCATCTGATGTAAGTGCCACCCCTTCACCGCAGCTACTGCGAGCAAAACACGGACGGTCGTCATTTTCGCGACCGGCGCAAATGTCTCATCGTAGTCGATGTCGTGTTTCTGCGCGTAGCCCTTTGCCACTAGCCGAGCCTTGTACCGGTTGACCGAGCCATCGGTGTTGTACTTGAACTTGTTCACCCACCTACACCTAATCGGTTTTACCCCTCTTGGTGCGTCAACCAGGTCCCATGTCTCGTTCTCCGCCAATGCGTGCATCTCTTCCTCCATTGCGGCACGCCAATTCGCGTCGTTAGCTGCTTCTGCGTAGCTCTCCGGCTCACGCACTTCCGCTACACGGGTCATGTACGCATAATGATGCGCCATGTACTCGTTGTATCCGAACCACAAAACAAGATTCTTCTGGCGGGTAGATCGGCGTAATCTCACATTAGCCGATGTCTAGGCCTTCTCGGTCGACGCGGACTTCACCTTTAAAGACCCGTCACCGGTTCCCTCGGAGTCGGACTCGCATCGGTCTGACTCGTTCCTATCAGTGCCGCGATCCGACACCTTCTTCTTCCCTTTCTCTTTGCGCATAAGCCGTCTCCTCGGCTTCCTGCGCGGGGAATGCACGGCCGAGTCTCCACTACTCGCCGGCTCTTCATCGGACTGATCGTACCGACTCAGTCGTCCAATCGGTCCACTTAAACGGAGTGAAATCGGACTCTCTTCGCGGGTCTCGATTTCGGTCTCATCCGGAGGCATCTCGGCCTCGCTGACCTCATCGTCAGAACTCGGATTGGAGTCGGGGGCTGGTATCAGGACGCGGACTCGTCAAACACAACGTCGCGGCTAACACGCGCTTGTTTGGTGTGAGGGTTATAACACTTATAACCCTTTTGCTCGTCCGAGTAACCGACCAAGATGCATTTCTCGGCCTTTGCGTCCAACTTCCTCCTTTTCTCCTTCGGTACATGCACATACGCAATGCTACCGAACACCCTCAAGTGTCGCAAGTTCGGCTTCGTTCCGAAATATAGCTCGTGCGCCGACACTTTGTCTCCGATCCGGTTCTGGATGTATACCGCGGTCCTTACCGCCTCGGCCCAGTAGAACTTGGGCAAGCTCTTCTCCTCCAACATTGCCCGTGCCGCTTCCACAACTGACCGATTCTTCCTCTCGGCCACACCGTTCTGCTCCGGCGTGTATCTACAATTGAATTCGCGCCGAATTCCCATTTGTTGTAGATAACCGTTGAATTGACCAGAAAAGTACTCTTTCCTGCCATCCGACCGCAGGCACTTGATCTTTCGTCCCGTTTCCGTTTCCACGAACCCTTTGAGGTCCCGGAAATAGTCGAAGACTTCGCTCTTCCTCTCAATGAGGTAGATCCACGTGTGCCGCGTGTGGTCGTCGATAAAGGAGACGAAATAACGGCTCCCGCCAAGACTAATGTTTTGTGCTGGCCCCCATACATCGGAGTGTATAAGGTCGAGCTTGTTCCGGCTCCGGTTTCGCTCGTTTGGGAAAGGAAGTCGGTGTTGCTTCCCGAGTTGGCATGCTTCACAAATTTGTGCCTTTCGGCCACTAAATTTGGGCAATCCGAACACCACTTGTTTCGATTGCAGGTCTTGAAGCCGCTGGTAGTTGACGTGGCCTATCCGTTTGTGCACAAGTCGATGTCCGACTCGGATTTTTGTCCCTTCGCAAACATTGCGGTGCCGCCGTTAGTGGAATCGAGGATGAACATCCTCCCGTCTCTGCGCCCTTGCGCAATAACCCGACCTTCTTCCTCAATGAAGCACCCGAGGTGTGTAAACCGAACCTCCATCCCTTGGTCGACGATCTGTCCGACCGAGACCAAGTTCTTCGTGATTGTCGGAACATGTAGTACGTTCATGAGTTTCCCTTTCTGCCTGACATGGCTAAGGAAAACTTCTCCGACATTCGCGATTGGATGCGGAGTGTCGTCTCCAATTGCGACTACTCCAGGTTGTATCGGTTTTTCAATGTACGAGAACCACTCCTTATGGCTCGTCATGTGGTTTGACGCGCCGGAGTCTACGTACCACACCTCGTCCGATCTCGGGGTGGTCTGTTTCATTGAGTTTGCTTCTTGTCTTGTCACGAAGGCAAACCCTTCTCCGGCTCTCCCGGAGTCTTCGGTGTAGTGCAATCGCTGCCGATTTCCCTTGTCGATATGTCCGGAGCCGTTTCTGGAGCCGGTTCTCTCCGAATCGGCGTGCTTCTTCCAGCACTCACTTTCCCTGTGGCCTTTCTTGCCACAGTACCAGCACTCCGCGATGGCCTTCCCTTGCCAGTCCTCATCGCTTTGACTCCCCCTGTTTCCGGAGGGTCCGGAGTTGCCCAACCGATCTGGTCCTCGGCTTCTTCAGCCGATCCGGCCGATGTTGAGTTTGTCTCTCAACACTACGTAAAACTCCACAGTCACAAAATCCTTCATCGCCAGTGAGCTCCAATCATTTTGATCTACTACAAGAGCTCCCCCCCACAAATGAACACTCCCCTAGTGCTTTCTTAAACCCCAAGGAAAGCCCCTCACTTCGGTGCCTCCTTCCTTGATCTTGTCGGCCGCCTCCATTGCGCGCTAACTCGCCTCATCCTCCACGTCCACGGGGCCTATCTCCCTCCGTGTACACCATTCTGCTATGGGTGTGCGTGTTTGTAGACGCATCCGTGTGGTTCTCCTCTACCAGGAGCATTGACTGTAAGTCGAAAAAGGACGACGTATTCTCACGGGTACACACAGCCGTTCGGAACGCTCCGAACTTCGACGCCAAACCTCCGAGACAGATCTGGACCATCTCGCTCTCCTCGATGTTCACCTCTATGGAGGCGAGGGAGTCGCAGATATCCTTGATCTTCGAAGTATAGTCCGCCACCGACAGGTCGCGTTGTCGTAGGTTGCTCAACTCCTGTAGGAGCTGAAGCTTCCTGGCTGTGGTGCTCGCGGCGAAAATCTTCTTCAGATTTTCCCACGCACCCTTCGGCGTCTTTGCATCCCGAACATAGCTCAATAGCTGTTCGCCCACACACGACGCGAAGCAGTATAATACCCTGCTCGCCGATTGCTCCCACAACGAGAAGTCTCTATGTGTCGATTCGGGTGCCGCGTCATTAGCTCCTTCGACATAACTCCAGTAGCCGTGCCCGAGCAAGTACTGGTGCATCTTGTAGGATCAAGACACGTAGTTGGTTCTGTCGAGCTTCTCTGTTGGAAGCGAGCTCGCCATGCCTCTATCCATCGTTCTTCTTGTTCTTCTTCGTCAAGCTGTGTCGGCTGCAGAGAGGTTCTCAACCCTCGCGCTCTGATACCATGTAAAGAGTAACGTGCGGAAGCAAGTAGGAAGACCGAACAGAAGGAAGAAAACTCAGGTTTAATGGAGAGCTTGAGCTTACGCAGTATACGCAAGAGAGACAGAGAGAGTGAGAGAGGGAAAAACAAGAACTATATTCAACAGCAGTACAAAATCTCTATTCACCACACTCTATACATATGTGTGTTCAATGAACACTTTTATACAAGTCCTAGAAGGACTGACCGAAGTACTGACAGTACTTCAATGCTCATTAAGAGCTCCTACACTAACTCCCAAATATATTCCTCACGGCCTCCTGGTTTACGCACCGATTCGGCCCTACCTACGCACCAGTCTGCGTACCGGTTTACGCATTCGGCCTAACCGATCGGTCCCAACCGATCTGGTCCTCGGCTTCTTCAGCCGATCCGGCCGATGTTGAGTTTGTCTCTCAACACTACGTAAAACTCCACAGTCACAAAATCCTTCATCGCCAGTGAGCTCCAATCATTTTGATCTACTACAAGAGCTCCCCCCCACAAATGAACACTCCCCTAGTGCTTTCTTAAACCCCAAGGAAAGCCCCAAGGTGACTACAAACACACAAGAGAAAATCCTCGTTAAAGCTTACAAAATAGGGAAGTGGCGAAGGATAAGTCATGTTAAGACCCTAATGCGGAGCTTTAATAGAACTACACCCAACGGAGAAACAACAAACGAATGCAGTAGTTTGAATATCACGCCTAAGATCATAGCCTTCCCAGCCATAAATGAGTGTGATACATCTAGCTAGGACCTTGAACCACACCCGCAAAATGCCATGAAATGGCTAGGTATAGGGCATACGACAGTGGACAAAATAAGGGTACATATATTGGTGGTACACAAGAATGGAGTACTGATGACCTCAATTTCTTTTCCACTCTTGCTTTTGGCACAAGAGGACTGGTCCAAGTCCAAGATCAAAGATACCCTATACAGTCAAGCAACCTGTTTTGTCACAAAAATAAGAGATGAAGCCCTCGTGAACAAAGTAAAGAAGCATTAGAATAACACAGAATTCTGGTGCACCATGGATGAAGAGGAACCTCATCTCTGCCACATCCACCTGCAGATTATCATAGACATCCATCTTCTATTTCTATGAGAAGCAGGAAGGGACTATTGAAGCTCACCGGATAACCTACTGTTAATAATTAGGTAATTAATTAAGCAAGGGTTAATTAGTACCTAATTATGTGATTAGTTGATAAGCGGAAGATTATGTGATATGTGTGTGTATGTGTGTGAGAGGAAGAGAGAGAGAGAGATACACTTATGAACAACACAAGATGGGGGATGAGTAGCTATATTAAATTAGCTTTATCATCATCAAATACAAAAATACCCACAATGAGGTATATATACATTTCATGTGCAAGGGTGCACATGTGTGAGGATAATACAGTAGACATTCGGTTAAGTGCGTGCCCACATAAGTGCACCATTCTATTAAGTGCGCTTTTTTTAGTGGTCAAAATCTGGATCAAAAAAATTACATTGTTTCATGACGAAATTACATCAAACCAAGTTAAAACTATGTTCCAAACATTCAGAAAACAACGAAAGGAGCTTCTATGGGTATGTCTATGTGTGTGTCATATGTGTGTGTTTACGATTACAAGGACATCCCACAAGTTTAGTCACACAGGAACCAAGAAGTGTTATGGTAACGAGAGCGAGTCCAAACATTAAGAAAACAACGAAAGGAGTTTCTGTGGGTATGTCATGTGTGTCATGTGTTCTACATGTGTGTGTGCGCGTGTGTGTGTTACGATTACAAATCTGTGATTTTGATTCTTGATTAAAGAACATAAGCAAAGAATGGAAAACAAATCTTGATGATCGTGAATAGTCAAGTTTTGTAGCAATTGGCTGTGAACGTGAGCTCTCCTTCTCCACGCGCAACATATCCATCTGTTCTCCTTCTCTTTCTGTGTGTGCCTGTATCACATCTGTGTGTGCTCTTTTCTTGCATGAAAAAAGCCTCTCTCCCTCCCTCTCTCTTTCTGTGCATCTTGTTTAGATGACAAAAGTTGTAGTCGGTGATCTATCTGTTGCTCCCCCTCTCTCTTTTCTTGTCTCCTCCATCTGTACTTCAATTCCTCAAACTTGCTGCCACTAGGAAGAAAACGCAAGAAAAAATCCCATCGCATGATGCATCCAAGGAAGCTCATTAGGTTTGTTGCATAATGGATGTATTTCTCAGATGTAGCAAAAAGACAAATACCATCTAGAACCGAGAAAGAAATTGAAGAGTGTGTATGGTGAAACTAGAAACATTTTAGGTTAATTTAACACATAAATTGATCACTTTTCTTATCAAGAATTGTATGATTAGCATACAGAAGGAAAAATATTTCAGAAAACCCTAAAAAATTCCCAAAAACCCTAAAATGTTTGAGAGAAAGAAATTGAAAAGTATGAATGGTGGAACTAGAAACATTTTAGGTCAATTTATCACATAAATTTATCACTTTTCTTATCACGAATTGTATGATTAGCATACAAAAGGAAAATATTTCAGAAAACCCTAAAAATTTCCAAAAAACCCTAAAATGTTTCAGAAAACCCCTAAGTGCGCAGCTCGGTTAAGTGCGCACTTCTTCCTTGCGTTCAAAGTGCGCACTTAACCGAATGTCTACTGTATAGGTACAAAAGTGTAAGTCCTATATTAAATGTACTTAGGAGTGGAGGATCTAGAATATCCCACTTAAGTACAAGGTCCTATTTAAGGCATTATAGTCGATACTTCTAACTAGATTCTATCTAGGTAACTACGAAGTTACATGATTGACTAACTAACTAAAGTAAGTTGAGCTTGATATCTCAACACGCCCCCTCAAGCTCAAGTACGGGGCATCCAATGTCCGCTTTGGCTTTCGACGTTCGGATCTTCGATTCAGTTGAATCGACTTCGGCTTTTGATGGCCGGTATTGTTTCTTTCAGCGTCGACTTCTTTGTGGGAGTTTTGGTTCCTCCCCCTCAAGCCTGTGATGAAGGCTTGTTGTGCAAAATTGGTCGACTGCTTTCACCCACCGTGGGTTACAAGCTACTTCTGTAGAGCTCTAGGGCTCTTGTTCGGCGCTACCTTCATCGCGAAGGCGTAATGATGGGCCATATACTCGTTGTAGTCGAGCCGAGTGACGAGATTCTTCTCTCTAGAAGAGCGTTGAAGTTTTTTGCTCGCCGATGTCGGTGCCTTCTTTACTCCGGGTATACGCATGATGGGTACACCAAACTCACTATCTAGTGAGGGAGCCGATCCATCTGAATAATTGTCATCGGGGTGGTCAACTTCATATTCGGGCATCTTACCTTTGCCTTTGTCCAAGTTCGTACTTGGCCGCGACGTGCTTGGGTCGCGTGGGGGCTCTTGTGGCCCACTAGGCCTTGCCGTAATCAGACTTTCTTTGAACATGTGTTCGAAGCGATCTCCATATTCTACCTCTTTTTCGGCGGATTCCGGGTCGAGCGGAGTCGGAGTCGGAGTTGTCTCTGGTGCGTACCAGGATGCGGACTCGTCGAAGACTATGTCTCGACTTACCCGAACCGCTCAAGTAGAAGGGTTGTAGTACTTGTATGCCTTCTTCGCGGACGAGTATCCTATGAGGATACATTCCACCGACTTCGCATCAGGCTTCTTTCGTTGTTCGTTCGGGATGTGTACATTCGCAATACTTCTGAACACCTTGAGGTACGACAGGATCAACTTCCTTCCGATGAGGAGATCTTAGGGAATTAGCTCATGGAATCCATTGGTGGTGCATCGATTCATGAGATAGATGGCCGTGGATGCCGCTTCGGCCCAATAGAAATTCGGCATGTGCTTCTCATGCATCATGGCGCTACCTCAAGTATTGGTCGATTCTTCCTTTCGGCGACTCCAGTTTGTTGGGGTGTATGTCGGCATGAGAATTCTCTACGAATGCCTTTACTTTGGAGGTAGGAGGTGAATTCGTCGGAGAAGTACTCCTTGCCTCAATCCGATCATAGGCATCGAATGTGCCGACCAATTTCTCTTTCGACTTGCCCCTTGAGCTTTTGGAAGTGGGAGAACACTTCACTCTTCTTCTTCATTGGCAAGATCCACGCATAACGCGAGTAGTCGTCGATGAAGGTGACGTAGAATCGGCATCCGTCGATCGTCGGCGTTTGAGCCGGTCCCCATACATCCGAGTGTATGATGTCGAGGAGGCCTTTGCTCGCGTGGCTCTCCTTCGGGAATGGGTGTCGATGTTGTTTGCCGAGTTGACACGCTTCGCATACTCAGTCGACTCGTTTCGACTCAAATGTCGGAAGTCCGATGACGACTCCCTTGGTTTGCATCGCTTGAAGCCGTTGAGGGTTTATGTGGCCGATTATCTTGTGCCACAACTCGATGCTTGTCTCGGTTTTGAGATCTTTGGCGTACATTGCCGATTTCACCTCATTCGAATCAAGGATGAACATTCGGCTGCCTCTCCGCCCCTTAGTTATAAGTCGGCCATCTTTCTCAATGAAACAACCTTCGTTGTTGAAGCAGACTTGCATGCCTTGCTCCACGATTTGGCCGACCGAGACCAAACTCTTCGTTATTGTGGGCACGTGCAAGACATTCTTGATGCAAGTTTGCTCGCCTTCTTTCCCGAATGGAATATGGGACATTGCCGATGTGCCGAATGGGGTGCGTGGTGTCGTCTCCCGTCTCTATCAAGCCGGATCGATCCAGCGTTCGTAAATCACGAAACCACTCTTCGTGAGATGTCATGTGATGTGAGGTGCCAGAGTCGACGAACCACACGTCTTACGAGTTGGAGGTGCTTGAGGAGTTGGATGCCATCATAGAGTTCGCTTTATGCCTCATTACGAACATTCCGCGACGGTCGCCATAGTCGGAATTGGTGGCGTACTTTGTAAACATTTCACTACAATCGTCGTAGTCGGAATTTGATGCGTGATTCGTGAACATTCCGCTACGATCTTTCGTAGTCGGAAATCGATGCGTAGTTTGTGAGTTGTAGACTTGTTGAAGCTGACTCACTTCTCTTTTTTCGACACTCTAGCTCGTAGTGGCCGATTTTGCCACAATAATTGCAAGTTGCGGGCCTCCTTTGTTGACCATGTTCGGCGTGGAAGCTCCCTCTTCTTCCGAAGGTTCCTCGATGGTTTCCGTGAAGGTTTGAGTTCCCTTCGTGTGATGGGTCGAATTGACCTCTTCTACCGCCGTGACCTCCTCCTCGGCCACTATCTAAATTCGAGAAGAACATTTGTCCTTCCAACGTCTTGCTTTTGGTTCAGACTTGGTTCTCTTCAACCAATAGCATTGATTGGAGGTCAAAGAATGAAGGAGGGTTTTCCCTCGTCAAGATTGCCGTCCTCAACAAGTCGAATCGTTGTGCGAGGCCGCCCAAGCATACTTGAACCATCTCATCTTCATCAACGTTTATTTTGATGGAGCCAAGCGAGTCACAAATGTTCTTGATCTGGGCGGTGTAGTTCGACACTGACATGTCTTTTTGCCGAATGTTGTTCAACTCTTGTCAGAGTTGTAGCTTTCGAGCGGTCGTGTTGGCGGCGAACATTTTCTTTAAGTTCGCCCACACTTCTCTAGGCATCTTGGCATCTCGAATATGGCTAAGCATGTGGTCGTGGACACATGTTGCCAAGCAATACATGACTCGACTAGCCGCTTGCTCCCATGTTGAGTAGTCGGCATTCTTTGGGTCGGGTCGATTTTCTTGAGCATCGTTGATGTAGCTCCAATACCCTTGGCCGATGAGGTATTGGGTCATCTTGTACTCCCAAGATGAATAATTGCTCCGGTCTAGCTTCTCATTAGGGAGCGAGCTACCCATTTGTGTGTTCATGTTGATTGTAGTGTCTTCTCTTCTTTTGCTTTTCTTCCTTCGATCACGCACATGTGCTACGTAGCGGCACCACGATAGCCGATAGCTGGATTTTGTCGTCGGCGTCTCGAACACACAATCACGGAGTCGGGTGGGCTTAGTGGATTTTCTAAACCACACACTCTGATACCATGTTAATAATTAGGTAATTAATTACGAAAGGGTTAATTAGTAACTAATTATGTGATTAGATGATAAGCGGAAGATTATGTGATATGTGTATGTCTGTGAGAGGAAGAGAGAGAGAGAGAGAGAGATACACTTATGAACAACACAGGATGGGGGATGAGTAACTATATTAAATTAGCTTTATCATCATCAAATAAAAAATACCCACAATGAGGTATATATACATTTCATGTGCAAGGGTACACATGCGTGAGGATAATATAGGTACAAAAGTGTAAGTCCTATATTAAATGTACTTAGGAGTGGAGGATCTAGAATATCCCACTTAAGTACAAGGTCCTATTTAAGGCATTATAGTCAACACTTCTAACTAGATTCTATCTAGGTAATTACGAAGTTACATGGTTGACTAACTAACTAAACTAAGTTGAGCTTGATATCTCAACACCCACAAACTCCACCCTTGGATTTGGACCAGCATTCCATTCCTAGAATTGACTGGATGTCTAAATGGTGAGTGCTCCCCACTCACGACCTGTTGTGCAAAACACCAAGAACAACTGGCAACCTCCCACCCCATTCCATGAGTATGAAGATTGTAACATGGAACGTGCAAGGGCTCAGAAGTCAACTAGACCAGCAAAACAGATGGAAACTGAGAAGGGATCTTGAAGAATATTTATTAGGGAGTGTTGCTAACATCATCATGTTGTAGGAACACCATCTCGATAGCACGCAGTCAAAGGAAGTCGGAGACCTTCTGCCAGGATCATGGCGAACAATTTGGGAGCCAACAATAGGGGAGGATGGAAATCATGGTGGTATTTGCACTTTGATTTGGGAACATCTAGCCCAAGGCTTAATACACCAGGAATCACTTATACCTGGTAGGGCACATTTTTGCACGTTGGCCACACATCTGCCTACAAGTAGTGGGTGCAGAAGAGTGGTGCATTAGAGGGGATTTTCATGATAGCTCCTGTTAACTCTTAGGGCCGAACAATGGCCTAACACATGGTGTCTACGGAAGACACTTCCCCAAAGGGTGTTACGGCAACCGGATCTGCCTCAACGCTTAATCCTACTTAATTAAGTTACTTCTTATGATCGTCTTTCATAACACACGCGTAAGATATAACAATTAAGACAAAACAATAATTAACACAGAGAGATAACAACGCTTAAGCTTTCATTAATTAACCGCTATTGATTACATTGTATCCGGCCTTTAAATAGGTTTCTGGTCTGTATTACAAAACGGTGTCATCCGCACCTGTTCGGGATCGGTCCGGATCCGGAACGGCACACCGTTTCCGGTCCGTCCGTCCACACTCATAGCTTAATTACAACCACATTCCTACTACTTAAATAACTCTCCGTTTCCCACTCCGGTCCGGCCGGTAACACATGGCACGCCCGTGGGACAGTACCTTGTACGTCGAATCCACAATCGACCCTTGCTATTCTTCGTCCAAAATGTCCAGAATGGTTTGTTCGAGAGGCTCCAATGGTTCATCTGGAAGTGGTTGTTGTTGTTGTTGTTGCTTTGTTGATGTCTGCTGCGGCGGGTTCGTTGGTGGCTGCTGCGGCTGCTCCTCCGTTTGTTGCTCTGACACCGGCGTCTCCGTCATTGCTCCCTGCGTCGTAGTGGTCTCCGGTTGACTGGTTCCCGGCTGGCCCTCAGTCGGCGACGGTTCCTCATCACTAAGGTTAACCGTTGCCGCTTCCCGTGCTTTTTCTTCCCGCACCCGGGACCACTCGTAGCTTTCAAACTGGATTTGAGCATCGAGCCTATCATCGTCTAGCTGAGCTACGAGCTGCCTCACCTGCGCCAGCTGTTCATCTGCCAAGACTTGGAAGTCGTCGGCCAGCTCGTCCCGTATGGCGGTGAAGTCCTCGGAAGTTAACGTATAACAATCATCTCCTTCCTTCCGCCGGTTTGCCACATCCGCCCGTAGCAACTGGAGTTCCGCCGCGTTTTGTGCCCACTTTGTCCACCATTTTACGGAGCTTTCATCAATCGAGTGTTTTGTCTATTTAGCCATGCCCGGAGGATGGACTGAATCCGGCTCGTTCCCAATTGCGATTTGGTTTCCGCCGCTTGCCGTTCCTCCTTCAGTTGTTTGATGATTTTGACGTTGTCCTCCGCCTGCGCCTTGTAATGCGTCAATTGCCTTTGATATGTGCTTTGTAACTTCTGCAATACTGTTGACACTCTCTCTTTGTCTTCCTGCTGCTGCCTCTGGAGTTCCATCCAGACCTTCTCCGCCTCGTCCAAGGGTCTTGTATTTTCCGCCCGTTCGTCGGCGATTGCCGTCACGGCCCGATCAACTGCCTACTGGAGCTCGGCCATCCGTTCTTTATGCTCCGTTTCTAGCCGTTTGTAGTCCCGGTGCAGGTGCTCAAAATCATCCGTCTTTTGCTTGAGCCATGCGTTGATCTGACCACGGGCCCGGTCCTCGCAGTCCTTCTGCTGGCGTAGCTCTTCCTTTAGCCGTTCAATCTCTGTTTCCGCCGTTTTCCACAGCTTGTCCTTTTCCTGCAGCACTTTGTCTTTCTCCTCCTTTAGCCGGTCGTACGCTTGATGGCCATTCCGGAGGCTCTCCTCTGCCCGGCGGAGGTTCTCAGCAGTCTTCTTTAATTCGGCTTTGGCCACTGTCTTCAATTCTCATTCACGGCTCCTTAACGCTTCTTGTGCGGCAAGTTCATCTCTCAATTCCGCAAGCTCCTAGGCTTGAGCCGCATCTCTCGCCGGAACGGTTTCCATTTCCGGGGTCTTATTGCTATGTACAAGTCGTTCCGTTTCTTTATTCTGTACACTTACCGGAGTCACCGGTGATTGGATCTGTGTTGCCGTTAAGGCCATTTTGGCCATCTCTGTCGTGACCTTATCCAAGTCTTTTTCAAGGCACCGGATTTTGGACCGGGCCGTCTCTAGTTGTTCGGTTGTGACGAGCAACCGTTCGCTTTGCGCTCTTTCTTCCGCCTCAATATAGCCCACTGCTCCGACTATCTGTTCGCCTATCCACCGGAGCCACAGGCTACCGGTGCCTTGTTGGGCTCACTTGTAGAGGGGTGGTCCCGCCTGGTTGCGCCGAGTTGCAGTTCCGTTTCTGCCCGTGGACCACCCTGTTGTCCTGGTTCCCCTTGCGCTTCTTCTTGGCTGACCGAGGGAGGCTGCATTGACCTTTCCGGCTTTGGCGGGATGGGACTTGCCGGTGTTGCCGATGGTGCCGGGGCTTCTATTTCCGGTGCCATGTGCACTGGTTCCGGTTCCTTCCTTGGCGTGGGAGTCTCACTAAGGGGAGCCGGTGTTCCCTCCGTCTGACGGTCCGAACGTTTCCCGGCTGTCTCAACGGTCCTTGCCGACGACCATCGCTGGAGGTGCTCCGTTTGGGGTGCCGTCCACCACTCTTCTTCGCTTCTTGGGCTGGACGGGTGGCACAAGCAAGGTGAGCCACTGCGTTACGGCGTGCCATATCCTCCGTCCGTCTCGGCCTTCTTTGCCGTCTTTGCCTCTGACGATCTCGATGGCCGCACACAACCCGTCTGCGATCAATACTGGCCAATCCACCTTGATCCCTTCATAGGTGGCAATGATCATCCCTGCCCGGTTCTGCGGCATGACAGGGGGTCTAGGGTACACGTGGCCGTACTCGTGGAGCACACGAGCAATCTCGCGGAACAGCATGTCTCCGCCGCCCTGTGTCCGGTAGCCCTTGCTGGCTAGAGAATACTCACCAAAATACCTGATGAGTTGCTCCGTGGTTGGATTGTCGATCGTGAGTATGCCTCCCTCCGGAAGGCCTGTTAACGCTCGAATCGCCTCTGCCGTTATGACCTCTGTGTCGATTTCTTTGATCACTTTGTCAGCTTCTTTGTGTGGCGGTACTTCCATCATCATCAACAAGCCCTCGAGCCCGTGTTGCTTTAGCCATGTCTTGGCGGCTTCCGACAGCGTTTGCGGGTCCATTTCTGTGTCGAGGTCGGATTGCGGTGGCGAGGTTGGATGGTGATGAGAGTGAGGTTGAGAGAGAGAGAGTTCAGAAGGCGGGGGTTCTCTGTGCGCAGGTTTTCATCTGATGATCTTGCAGCGTCTTGGTGCTTCTGTGCTCCTGGGTTCGCGAAAGTAAAGGGTCTCTACGCGCAGTGGTTTTTGTCTGTACATTCTGGCGCCTTTTTCGAGTGTGTGCATGTCGTGTACTCAAATAGCATTATGTCCTATGGTGGCGCTTTAAATGCCCACCACGTACCTTTTCGCTCCTCGCTCTTTCATCCATTCATTCCTCGCTAACTGGTAGGACCCATTATACTCCCGTGTTAACCAATACGGTCCGGTCCATCTAAACCGTAGTTTACCCGGCATCTTGCCCATCCGGGTCTGAAATACTAACACCGGTTTGCCGATTGCGAACATTTTTTCCTTTCCTTTCTTGTGCCGGTCGACAAATGCTTTCCGTCGCCGTTGCTCCAATTCTAAATGCAGGATGCTGGCCAGTCGTTGTTCCTCGAGCTCACACAACGCTGTAAACCGTATTGCCTCCGACTCCTTCTCGTTCAACCGTTCCCGTAGCTGGATCCGTAAGCTGGGTACTTGGAATTCTACCGGCATGACCGCCTCTAGTCCGAACGCTAACCGGAACGGTGTTGTTCGGATGCTCGTTTTGTATGCCGTCCGGTATGCCCAAAGCGCGCTATGTAGCTTTGTGTCCCAATCCGTCCGGTTTTCATTGACGATCTTCCGGAGGATATTCTGGAGCATCTTGTTCGTTGATTCCGCTAAACCATTCGCCTGTGGATAGTAAGGTGTGCTCCGTTTGTGTACAACGGCATAGAATGTCGTCAAGCTTTCCACTACTTGGCTGAGAAAGTGCCCCCCTTGGTCGCTTATTAATTCAATTGGGCATCCGTAACGGCACCAGATGTACTCATATAGAAACTTCGTCGTTGACGTAGCGGTGTTATCCCTTAATGCTTTGGCCTCCACCCATTTCGTGCAATAATCCATAACAACGATGACGTACCGATTACCCGTTCTCATTGCCGGTGGCTTGAAGGGTCCTACAAAGTCCAACCCCCACTTCTGGAATGGCTCGAGTGGTAGTACCGGTTGGTGTGGCATACGAGCCTGCTCCATTGGTTGGCCCGTTCTCTGGCATAGGTCACATTCTTTTGCGTATCGTACCGCATCTCTTAGTGTCGTTGGCCACCATAGGCCACTTTGCCATATTTTCCTGGCCATCGCATCTCTGGCATAGTGACCTCCGGCAACTTCGCAGTGGGCTTCCCTCAGTATCAGTTCCTTTTCATCGCTGCGCACTGCCCGTCTCCATATGCCGTCCGCGCCCTTGTGGTACAGTGTGTCTTGCAGTAAGCAGAAATGTCGGCTTTACACCGCCAGGCATTTCCGTTCGTCCCGGTTCATCTCTTCCGGAGGCAGTCCTGTGCTCAGAAACTGGTGCATATTTGTGAGCCATTTGTCTTCCTGTGCCACCGTCTCATCTGCTGCCGTCTCCGTAGTGACTCGAAATAGCTCTGCATTCGGAAACTCATCCGCTACTCCGTCACCCGTTTCTCCGGACTCTAGTCGGCTTAAATAATCCGCTACAGCATGCTGTATACCGGGTCGGTGGAATATTTCGAACTCGAATTCCTGTAACAGTAAGGTCCACCGGGCCAACTTATTGGTGAGTGACGCCTTCGACACCAGGTAGAGGAGTGTCGAATGATCTACATGGAAGGAAAACTTCCTTCCCAGTAAATAATGCCGAAACTTTGTTACATTGTAGATCATCCCTAGGGCTTCCCGTTCCATGGTAGAGTAGTTTCGTTCTGCTTGGGATAGATTTCGGCTGGCATAGTACACTGGCGGGTACCATTTTGGCTCCGTAAGCTGCATAAGTACGCTTCCGATTGCGATGTCGGAGACGTCTACGAACACGTGAAATTCTTTACTCCAATCCGGAGGTTGTACTACCGATGCCTGCGACAATAGTACCTTGAGGGCCCTATACGCTCTATCCTCGGTGTCGGTCCACTGGTATGGTGTCCGATGTACGGCGGCATGCAACGGTGTAGCCAGGTCGGCTAAGTATCGGAGCATCCGGCTGTGCCACCAGATTTGGCCTAAGAACCGGCTTAAAACCTTTGCCGTTGCCGGCGCCGGTGCTTCTAATATGGCTTTCACTTTGTCCGGGTCGACTGCAATACCTTCCTGGCTCACAATATGTCCTAATAAAGTTCCACTGGACACGCCAAATACACACTTTGCTGGATTCAAGCTTAGTCGGTACGCTCTACACTTTTCTAGACAAAGACGGAGGTGTTGAAAATGGTCCTCCTCCCGGCTATAGACGGCGAAATCGTCAAGGAAAACCTGCATAAAAGCCGGTATATATTCACCAAAGATTTCCATGATGATTCGTTGAAATGTTGCCAATGCCGTTTTGAGTCCGAACATCATCACCACGGCCACAAACACCCCCCATTCGGTGACGAATGCCGTTTTCTCTTAGTCATCGGGGTGCATCCGGATCTGATTATACCCGCTGAATCCGTCTAGGAAGCTATAGACCTCATGGACGGCGACGGCATCCAACACTCCATCTGTGAACGGAAGTGGAAACGCATCCGTTACCGTAGCCGCATTGAGTTTCCGGTAGTCCACGCAAACTCGAATTTTTCCATTCTTCTTCGGTACGACTACGATCGGGCTCAACCATGTCGCTTTCTTTACCGGACGGATAAAGCCAACTCTTAGCAGTTTGTCGATTTCCTCCTTGACTTTGGCGGCATAATTGGGATTCATCCGGTACCGTCTTTGTGCCACTGGTTTTGCGTCCTTGCTCAAGTGCACCTGATGTTGGTATAACTGAGGGTCGAGTCCTCGCATATCTTCATATGACTAGGCGAACACATCGCGGAATTCCGTGAGAAGTGTGATCATCGTCGTTTTGTCTTTGGACTTCATCTCCTTGGCGATGTGCACCGGTTTTGCTTCGTCCGTGGTGCCTAGGTTCACCTCTTCCAGTTGCGACGCTTTTACGCGCTGTGAAACGGCCATTTCCTATTCCAACGCTTCCTGCACTTGCCGTAACTCCCGGATTCCGTCTTTATCCGGTTCTGCTTCAGCCTCTTCCGATTGCGGTAAGTATGGTGCTACTGCTTCGGCAATGTCAATTTCGAAGAGGGGTATGATCTTCGGGTTTTCCTGCAGGTACTGAGCTTCTTCTTCGTCCGCTAACCCTTTTAGCATGTTGACGCATTCCGCATACAACGGTGTACATTCCTTGCCAGTGCTCGTCCTTGGCTGTGTTGGTACCCGTACCTTGGCTTTTCCTCGCCGGAAGGTAATTATATTTTTCTGCCAATTCTGTTTGATATGTGCCGTTTTCAACCATGGCCGCCCCAGCAATAGTGGGTATGCACCTTGTGCCTGTAATTGTAGCACTACGGCCGAGATGTAAAATGTATGACCGCCGACGGTGACTTCTAATTTCCGTATTAATCCTGTCGGCCGCATTGAGCTTGTATCGGCCATCCGCAACTAGAACGGACACGGCTCCCACTCGTGGATTCCTAGGGGATCACACGTCCGAAGGCTTATTACATTCACCCCAAAGCCTCCGTCTATAACTGTGCCGGGGAGTTCTTTCCCTTTTACAATGGCAGTGATTACCGGACTGCTGGTGTCCACCACCGTTGGTCCCTCCTCCGGATTCGAGAAGAGTACCAGTGGTTCTCCTGCCGTCATGGCCGTCTTCAGTCCTTCCGTGAATCTTGGCACGAGTTGTAGGAGTCTTCCTAGTGGCAACGTAATCTGGCACTCTTGCAACGCCTGCCATGTCTCGTTCTCGGAGTGACTACCGCCGGCAAGCCCTGTGGTGTTCTCCTTTTGCCGTTGTAAGTTTGTGGCATTCTGTTCGTTTGCTTTCTTTACCCATTCCATTGCTTAATTCCGGATGGTCTCCTGCGTCTCCCATTCCTTGGCCATGCCCTTCGACCTTGTGGTCACCTGCTGCAGATCTGCCACCTCAAGGACTACCATATTTACCGCCGGTCGTTTTTCATAGCTCTTCACCGGGCATTGGTTACTATAATGGCCTTCCTGTCGGCAGTAGTAGCAGTAGGCTTTCCGGGCATTGCTAGATTCGGCATTGTCTGTTGTACCCGGGGCAGGTCCTGCAGTACGCGCGGGGTTTTGTACCGGTTGGCTGCTTGGAGCTCCTTGTTCCGGATTCCGGGGGTAGCCGCCTTTTTTAAAATGCCGTTTTTTGTTATAGCTCTTCTTATTACGGTACTCTTGACGGGGTTGCCCGTTATATCTGCCGTATTCCTCCCGTTGCTGACGATACCCGGGGGAGTGCTCCCGGTCGTAATGTTCGTATCGTCTATTGTAACCCTGGTACCGATCATGCTGGTCATAGTTATCCTGCAGATCACCGTATCGGACATCATTTTCCCGTCGATCGCCATGCCGGACATCCTGTGCCGGTCGGTCGCGGTCCATTCGCCGCCAGCGTTCGTCTTCTTCATCCCGGCTGCTGTGTGGCTCAATTTGTCGGACGGGCAGTGCTTGCCGGTTTAACAGATTATACTCGCACCTATCCGTCGTATGGCTCTTGGATTGACAGATTACACATTGCATCCTCATAGTGCATTCTAGAGCCGAGTGTCCGGAATTCAAGCAGGTTGTGCACTGTATTGCTTGCCGAAACCAGAGGTCTTCATCGAACGGTAACACCCGTTGAAGTGCTCCCAGTCTGAGCCATGAGCTTGTCTTTTCCATCTCTCTCACCCGGTCAATGACCTGGTCGATGGTACTTGTGCGGAAGTCAATTACCGTGCAAACCGTGCGTAGAGGTTCCCGGAGCGCGTTTAGGAATATAGTCCGTAATTCCTCCTCCGGGGGTGCGCGGGCAAGTTGACTATGCATCCGTTGAAACTGGATGACAAATTGGGGAATGCTCTCCCTTGCCTCTTGCCGGATGGTATAAAATAAGCCTACCATTACGGTCTGGTCCACCTCCTTTTGAAAAAAATGCAAGAATTTAGCTTTTAAATCTGCAAAGGTGTTGATGGTAGACGGGTCCTGCGTCTGGCGCCATCTTGCTGCCGGTCCCTCCAATGTGTCCCACAAACTCCACTCTTGGATTTGGACCAGCATTCCATTCCTAGAATTGACTGGATGTCTAAATGGTGAGTGCTCCCCACTCACGACCTGTTGTGCAAAACACCAAGAACAATTGGCAACCTCCCACCCCATTCCATGAGTATGAAGATTGTAACATGGAACGTGCAAGGGCTCAGAAGTCGACTAGACCAGCAAAACAGATGGAAACTGAGAAGGGATCTTGAAGAATATTTATTAGGGAGTGTTGCTAACATCATCATGTTGTAGGAACACCACCTCGATAACACGCAGTCAAAGGAAGTCGGAGACCTTCTGCCAGGATCATGACGAACAATTTGGGAGCCAACAATAGGGGAGGATGGAAATCATGGTGGTATTTGCACTTTGATTTGGGAACATCTAGCCCAAGGCTTAATACACCAGGAATCACTTATACCTGGTAGGGCACATTTTTGCACGTTGGCCACACAAGGGCAACGCTGGAATTTCATGAATGTTTATGCTCGAAATAGCAAAATAGAAAGGGCAACATTCTGGGACCGCATCCGCCTACAAGTAGTGGGTGCAGAAGAGTGGTGCATTGGAGGGGATTTTCATGATAGCTCCAACAACAACCCCATAGTTCTACAAGGAAGGGAACATAAACAATGGGAGAAGTTATGTGTACATCTTAACCTGCGAGACATCTGGCATTTTGACAACTTCCAACCAAAAAGGGATTCTCTCTTATTCTCCCAATCAGACGGGCGCATTGATTGCATTTATGTGGGCGAGGCTCTAGAAGCGAAGGGAGGGTGGTGTCGCATAACTCCAGGCACGACTTTCTCTTACCATTACCTGGTAGTTGGTCATTTTCAATTGCACTGAAAATGGGGCCCATTGCAACCTCGCATCCCACACACTATTTACACATTTATAGAAGTGAAGGAACAACTCTCCAACCAATGGTCATTACCTGTCAATGACTCATCAGCATCTGACAAACTTCTAGCTAAATTAACAAGAGGTTCAACTCTCCTACATGAGATTGTCAAGACCAAAAGCAAGGATGCTCAGGAGAAGCGACAGAGGACAAAACGGGGACTAATAGCCTTACAACGACTCCAACAGAGATACCCGTCATGTAGTTGGATCAGAGGACAAGTTGTCATGGCCAAACATAAACTCAGCATGGCGGAAAAGGAAATATATGACATGGAGTTTCATGGAAGCATGGCGCGATGGATTCGAGTAGGGGACAAAACCACGAAGGAATTCTTCCACTGTCGTGTCGATCTCGGCTTACGAGAGCAAACGAAAAGAAAATCGTGAATCTGGGAAGTAAGCATCGGGTTTCGTGTCAAAGAAAGAGGAGAAACGGAAATAATTTGTATTGATATTTGACGATGATTACAAAATATTTCTTGTACAATAATATAGTTTGTCCCTCCTATTGTAATAATATTCCTCATCTCATGTTCTCCCCCCCCTTCACTCTTTTCCCTTTCCCTCTTTAAATAGGTGCCCCCATGCATATGATGCATGTGAGGGTACAAGACATGCATGTAGTGCATGAAATGCATGTGATGCATGATCGCCATTTGGCGTTCATGTATTACATGTGATGCATGATAGATATCCCACGCATTTGAGCTTTCATGTATGAAAATATACATGGCATAAGTAAAACATTAAAATAAGTTTTATAAGAATAAATGACTTAGCCTAATGGTATGTGCCATGTGTTTGGTATGTGAAGTTGTGGGTTCAAGTCTCTCGAATGTTATTCAATACAATATTTTAGTTTATTTTTCTATCGTGAAGCAAATCCTTCACGACACCTAAACCCCCACACACTCCTATTCATCGAGGCCTCGCAGTTTATATAACCTTTTACAAACATTTGAATAAGCTCATATAAATTGGTAGAGGTTATTTTCTCATCGTGGCATGGAAATGTCACGACACCGCTCCAAAGGCCTGAGGCACACTAGATTAATGATGCGCAGCCTCAACCGAGATGATGGAACGACCACTTAGGATGGCGACGAAATTAGGAATATTGCGACAAGTTACTATAACCGCCTACTTACCGAAGATACTATGGCTATAGGGGAAGACATAAGAGAAGATATTATTTTCCAAAGCATACCCGAGAAAGTCATGACGGAAATGAATACATGGCTTGTGTGTCCCCCAAAGCATACGAGAAAGTCATGACGAAAATGAATACATGGCTTGTGTGTCCCCTATCAATCATCGAGATATGGGAGGCCCTCCCTGATTTGGATGCAGATAGTTGCCTCGGAATCGACGGCCTCACCCCACACTTTTTCACATGCCTTTGGGACATTATTAAAAAAGACCTCCTCTAGGCATATGAGGAGATCATCACCTCTGGAAACATGCCGGAGGAATTGTCATGATATGGCAAGACTCGAACCCATGACCTTAGGTTATATGGGTCGAGCTCTTGACCATTAGAGCATCTATTGTAATACGTAGGATATTATTTTCATTTACATTTTATTATAGGAAATTAGTGTATATTCCAGATTTCTCTGGAACATTCTAGAAGCTTCAGGATTACTCCTGAAAACACTATAAAAGAGGGCACTAGGCATTATGTTGAACCAAATTGGTTCAACGCCAGTCTTAAGCCTTTTAGCCACCATTGTATATTCTCTTCATATAATACATATCTTTCTTATCATCACACACACTCTCTCTCTCGATCTCTCTCTTTCTCTCTGTCTCGCTCACTTCTTCCTTCTCTCGAAGAAGTTCCACACCTCTCATAGTACTAATCCTTCGTTTAGTACTAATTCCTTCTCTGTCTCAGTACTGTTCATGACAGTTTGAACCAATTTTCCCTACCTTCTGTCTCTCTCATTTCCTACTAATCTTTTATTCCTCTTTTCTTTCATCCCATGGCCACTGTTAGCGCTGAAGAATATCAATCTGTTTTCTCGAAATTTCAATGCTTGAAGGAGAAGTTCCATGCTTTGGAACAAGAAAACCAACGGTTGCTGGGGGATCTTCAGCAAATCTCCTTAGAAAAGCAGCAAACGCAACAACAACATGGGGAACTTGTGTTACGCGTGCAACAACTCGAAGCCACCATCGTAGCGATGCAACAACAAGGGCCCGGAACACAAGGGATTCATAAAGAACCTAAGATTGGCCTTCCCACGAAGTTCGATGGAACGCGATCGCAGTTTAGAGGGTTCCTTAACCAGGTACGATTAGTTATTCAAATGCATCCTTCCTGATATCCCACCGATGCATCACGAGTGGGTTTAGTAGGCACTTTGTTAAGTGGCTCAGCGTTGTCATGGTTCGCTCCACTATTAGAAAAGGAATCTCCGTTACTCAACAATTTTGAAGAGTTTCTAGGTGAGTTTAAAGCATGTTTCGGAGATACTGATAGCATTAGGACCGCAATCAACAAAATCCGGCGATTACGCCAAGGTGACCATCCAGCCTCCGCATATGCTGCAGATTTTCGCCTACTCGCCGCCGATATCCCTTGGGATGATCAAGCATTGATGGAGCAATTTCGTTATGGTTTACGCAACGACGTCAAGGATTTACTCTTGACCTTCCCCGAAGAGCCAAAGTCCTTAACAGAAGCAATCAGTCGCGCGGTGAGATGTGACAACCGCCTCTTTGAGCGACGTTCGGAACGACAGCTACAGATGCCGAGGGCAAGATCAGAGCCCACCTACGCATCAGTGGTAGCAAGACCTTTTCCGAGGGAGTCATATAATGCGCCTCCAGCGAATACTCCGACTCCGATGGAGATTGACACTACACGTTGTCGAGGGCCATTATCCGAAGAAGAAAAGTAGCGACGCCGTACAAATCGACTATGTCTTTACTGCGGTGGACCAGGACAGGTAAACCAAATAGTCGCTAGTTCTAATTGTACTAAATCCGAGCCTATTTCAGTAGGGATATCTGATAGTCCTAATAGTACTAATATCCCAGATCTAGCAAACAAATTTGATGTCCTTAGTTAGTTAGAAGAAGAGTTAAACGACTAAGTCCAGCCAAAATAGGAGCCGTTTGGTTGGACAACCCTAGATCTATGCAGCCCATTAGTGGTTCCATTCCCTCTAAGCAAGTTAGTGATGTGTTCGTAGCCCAAGTAATAGTTAGTACTAAAAGTACCCCTCCAGTACATGTCCTAGCACTCCTAGATTCCAAAGCTAACTCTTGCTTTATGGATAAGAAATTTGCTCAAGCTCATAAGATATCCCTAAGAAAACTCCAGTGTCCAGCCTCTGTAGTAGTCATTGATGGACATCCCATTGCTTCCGGAAATATCATAGAAGAGTCAGAGCCCATTAATATTGTCCTAGATAACTTAGCATGTGTAGTATCATTTAATATTATTAGTATCCCAGAACATCCTATAGTTTTAGGACTACCGTGGTTCGAGTTACATAACCCAGACATAGATTGGAGAACAAGAGAAATCCGGTGTCGACAAACCCAAGGGTCAACTCAGAAGATGGCAACCATTTCACTACGTCAGTTGCGTAAAGAAGGGCACAAGGAGGAAATGTTCCTCTTTGCAATATCAGTAAACCCCTCCAGCACCACTAAAGAAGAATCCACCGTTCAACTTCCCGAGAAGTATCGTCATTACGCCGATGTGTTCGATAAAGTACAAGCCAACACACTTCCTCATCATCGACCGTACGATTGCCCCATCGATTTACAACCGGGAAAAGAGCCGCCATGGGGACCGATCTACAATTTGTCACCAACCGAGCTGGAAGTCCTTCGGGCCTATATAGAGGAGAATTTGGAAAATGGTTTCATTCGGCATTCGAAATCTCCAGCCGGCGCGCCCATTTTCTTCGTCAAGAAAAAAGATGGATCGCTTCGTCTCGTTGTAGATTACCGTGGCTTGAATAAGGTTACAATCAGGAATAGGTATGCTCTTCCCCTTATCTCAAGTCTTTTAGAACGGATCAATGGTGCCAGGTTCTTCACGAAGATCGACTTACGGGGAGCATATAACCTCGTACGGATCCGACCAGGAGACAAATGGAAGACCGCGTTTCGCACCAGATATGGGCACTTCAAGTATACTGTCATGCCGTTCGGCCTCACTAATGCGCCGGCAGTCTTCCAGCACATGGCTAATGATATATTCCGAGATCTATTGGATGAATGTTTGATCATCTATTTGGATGATCTACTGGTTTATTCACAGACCCAAGAAGAACATGATTCTCATGTACTATTAGTACTAAAACGACTTCGAGAACATGGTTTGTATGCAAAGCTGGACAAATGTAGTTTCGGGTGCAACCAAGTGGAATTTCTCGGCTACATCATTTCGTCAGAAGGCATCTCCATGGACCCAGCTAAGGTCAAAACAGTGGTAGAATGGCAGACTCCGCGTTTGGTGCGGGATGTGCAATGCTTCTTAGGCTTTGCCAATTTTTATCGGAAGTTCATACAAGATTACTCAAAGATCGTTCTACCTCTCACACAACTTACCAGGAAGGGACAACCGTTCATCTGGTCTGAAGAAACGGACATGACTTTCGAGAGTCTTAAAAAGGCATTTACATCGGCTCCAATTCTAGCTCATGTCGATCCGGAAAAACCATTCATTATCGAAGCTAACGCATCGGATTTTGCATTGGGGAGCATTCTGTCACAACAGGGGAATAATGAGAAGCTACATCCTATGGCTTTTCACTCACGCAAGTTTGATGCCGCCGAAATCAACTACGAAATTCATGATAAGGAGCTATTGGCAATAGTGGATTCTTTTATGCAATGGAGGCATTTTCTGGAGGGATCCTCTCATCCAGTCACCGTTGTCGAGATTTTACGCAAGTGCGCGTGGAAACGAGGCGGGACCGCGGGGGTCTCGAACCAAAGAGCAAGCGAGGGAGGAGAAAGAGAGAGAACTGGCCACGCAGGACCGGGGATACACAGGGACACGGCCCTTCAGCACGGAGAACGCGGACAGACACCGACACAGACAGATGCGAATGACTAAATATGTATATTAACCAAAATGGCTAACACGACTACAACCCTCGATGGGGCACAGGTTGGCTACAACCGAACAGGCCGGCGAACAGATGCCGATGCCTGTTCGCTTCGACGCACAAAGGGGTAGCAGGTCGGAGGTGCTGCCGGAAGCACTCGGGCGTTCCTCGAAACAGCGCGAGCCTCCTCGGAACCCTGCACAGAAAAGCTATGGAGCTCAAGAAGGAAGGAAACAGAGAGAGAAGCGTCCAGAAAACGGTCCGACAGCACTTCGTCCTCTCTGCGAGATGCCTGCAACAGCTCTTTCCTGCTCCTTATATAGGCCGACGAGCAGGCCGTCATGTCAGCTTTATTCCCTGTCCCTTTTGGACAGGGATCCGCTCCGTTCTTCACGCATCCGCGTAGTTACGCCGCCGACTCGTGCAGGTCCTTAGCTCGCGCGCGCGACCGAAAAGACTGTTCGCGCGGTCTTTGCCTCCACTTGTGTTAGGGCCCGTTCCTGCCGATTATCCTCCTAATTCGCTTTTATGTACAACTTGGAGCGTGCGCGCGTGAAGAACCGGTTCCCACGCCTTGGTGCGCCGATTCCGCCTATGGACGGTTTTCTTCACGACATCCGCCCCCACCTAACCGCGCATCCTCCGGTATGCGCCAAGAGAGTTGGGACGGAGAAAACCGGCCCGTCTTCATTCCTCGCCCGTCGGTTCTTCCTCGTTTTCGGATCGTTCGTCACTGCTGACTAGGAGAGCCGGGTCTGGCTCGTCGTCGTGTCGCTTCTTGAACGCTTTGATCCGCTTCCCTGCAACCGGTATCGCCATTCTCGTGCCGTCTAGTTCCGCCAGGTGATATGTCCCGTTGTCATTGGCGCTCCGTACCACGTAAGGCCCGAACCACCTTCGCGCGAACTTCCGTGTAGCTCGGTGCTGGTTGTCGAGGCTGCTGTCGTAGACGAGCACCCAGTCACCTTCGTCGATTTTCTTCGGTCGGAGCCGGTGCGTTCGGTCGAACCTGGCTTTGTTCTTTGTCCTCGCCACCCGGAGCTTCTCCGCAGCCAGTTCCACGTCCTCCGGTCTCCGCTCGAGCTGTCATATACGCGCGGCCAACAACTCCTCCCGGCTCATCTCGTCCCTCCAGTCGACCATTGCCCACGAGGAGATCGTCCGTTCCATCGGCATGATCGGCTTCTGGCCGAACATGAGCTCCGTCGGCATGTACCCGGTTACCGAACTGTGCGTGGTCCGGTCTGCCCACAAAGCATAAGGTAGCAGCCGCGGCCAGTTACCGACTTGGCCTCCGCATGCCCGAACCAACGCCTTGAAGATCGGCCCGTGCCCGCGCTCCACCTTTCCATTCGCCTCCGGATTGTACGCAGTGGTGAGCGAGAGCTTGACTCCCAGCCGGTCAAACAGCTCCGCGGCTTCTTCGGCGTCCAACTCCCCTCGGTCAGCCACGATCTTCCCGACGCACCCGTACCGGCATATCACGTCCTCGATTAGGAACCGACATACGGCCGCGGTCGTTTTGTTCGGAAGGGCCCGGCCTTCCACCTGGTTCGTCAGATCCTCCCGCGCTAGGACCAGGTACCGCATCTGTCCTACCCCCATTGGCATCGTCACCAGATCTACCATCCATTTGAAGTGGATGGTCGGAGGGTACGTAGGGCGAAGCTCGTCCCGGTGTCGGATCACGGAGTGCATCTGACAGCTCTCGCAAGTTGTCACGAATCGATGCACGTCCCGGTACAGTCCCGGCCACCAGTACTTCTCCTTTATCTTCTCGAACGTGGCCCAAGTTCCACGGTGCCCGGTCCAAGGGCTGTCGTGGTAGGCCGTCAGCAGCTCCTCCTGTTCTTCCTTCATCGCCACCACCCGGAGCGGAGCGCCGTCCCTCTTCTTCGGGTGCTTCCATAGATAGCCATCCCGGAGAAAGAACCGGTACGCTTTCTTCCGGATCCGGTTGGCCTCGTCTTTCGTCCATGACGCATCCGGCGCCATTGTCCTCAAGAACCCGCCGATCTGCAGCCACTCCCCGTCGTACTTGCTCGCGTCAAAGTCGTTAAGCGCCGGAGTGCTCGTCCTGCCGGTTGTTACGTATGCTGCCTCGAAGAAGTCCACGCCGACCTCTTCGTCCTCCGAAACCATGCCGCCCTCGTCATCGAATCTCGCCCTTGAAAGCATGTCGGCCATGGCGTTGTCTTTCCCGGAAATGTGTCGTATTTCCGGGTCCAGGGACTTGATGTACGCTATCCACCTGAGCATTGCCAGGTCCGGCGTCGCGCATCCGGAAACCATGCCGAGAATCGGCATGCAATCCGTCTCTATGATTACCTCTGTCCCGATCAGATAGTCCTTGTCGGCCTTCACCGCCGAAACGATACCCCAGAGTTCGCGTTTAACCTGGGCGTATCCTCGCTGCCGCTCACTGAGGACCTTCGCGCCGAATCGGATCGGAAACCGATTGCCGTCCTCGTCTTCTTGGTTGACGACCCACCCGATTCCGGTCGGACTCGTGTCAACCGTTATGTACACTGGGGTGCCCTTCTTGTAGACGGCCTTTCGGAGCGCCGGTGCTGCCGAAAGAGCCTCCTTCAACTTCTGGACCGACTCCGTGTGCTTGTCTAGCCATTCGAATCTTCGCCCTTTCTTCAATAATCCGTACAGCGGCTCCGCGACGTGCGCATAATGCGGGATCCATATGTGGTAGAAGGCGCATGCTCCCAAGAATCTTCGTACTTCCGTGACCGAGCTGCAATCAGGCTTCATCGCGGAGATGGCTTCTACCTTTGCCGGAGACGGTTTCCGGCCATATGGTCCACATAAATGTCCGACCACCATGATTTCCGACTGCCCGAAGGCTGACTTCTCCCCCGAGAAGGTGAGCCTCGCATCCTCTAGCCTTTGCAACACCTTCTCGCAGTCGTCGATGTGCGTCACCACGAATCGCCGGCATCCGTCCGGCCCGATCGTCTCGTCCTTCTCTTCTACCGGGCATCCCTTAATCGGGATGTCGTCCAGAAACGGCATGGTGATGTCCGGGATGCAGTCCCTCAGCACCTTGTTCATTGCATTCACCATGTGGGCCACCGAGTTGGTCCCTCCTTGTGGCAGCGTACACATCCGCACTAGACCGAGGGGAGTTCGCATCGTCGTAATGTCTCTGCTCTCCACGGCTAGCTGGAACTGGTCGTACCCTGAGTACAGATCACCGACCGAGTAAATCGATCTTCCGGCGAAGGCCTCCGCGAACTCGTCTATGGTCGGTCCGATCCCTGCGTTCCGAATGGTCACTCTATTGACCGGCTGCAGGTCCTGAATGAAGCGCAACGATCCGTTTTTCTTTGGTACGGTAAACCATCGGTTTGAATACGGGGCGCTCGACGGCTCGAGAATGCCCATATCAACTTTCTGCTTCAACAGCTCCATCAACTTCGGGACGTGAGCTCTCGGAACCGGAATTGGCTTGAGATTCCACGGTACATGCGGTACCGTGAATATCACCATTGGCTCTACGATCGTCGGGTCTACGCACCCGATTTCCTCCGGTGAGAATGCGAAGGCTTTCCCGTGCCTTCCGAGCATTCTCCGAAACCGGTCTTCCTCCGCCGGTAGTAGGAACCCGCCCCCACCGATTTTGAGCTCCCGGAGCGTCTCGTTGGTTGAAGGTGTGCCCTATACAGGCCGGATCTCGTAAGCTGGGGTCCGATGCAACCCCTTTGATTCGCGACTCGCTGCCCTCCGGTAACGGTACCGCGACTGGCCTTACCTTCCGGTCCATAGTCTTGTACTTGGTGCTTACTCGGGCCGTCCGATCCGACTCGAGCCCCCGACCAAAGTCCGCGATGACTTCGTACATTTCTTCGGAACATACCGGTATCGTCCGGTCTTCGTTAAGGTCTTCTTCGACTACCTTCCCCAGCATTCCCAAGGTGTCATCGAAGGAGACCGCCTCCACGGCGCCACTGATTTCTTCGTCAGGGCCGAGAACTCCGCACGCTCGAAGTCTCCCCTCCGTCTTTGTTTTCTCTCGGCCGGCGATGCCGACCATCGTACATGCTCCGCTGTCGGAGAAGCAAAATTTCCTACCTATTGTACACGGTTTTATCGAACAGATGTGGGGTTTTCCCGGAGCATCCGGACTGTCGCGGCCCCACGCCTTGGCAGTCCTCTCTAAAAATCCTCTCGGTTTTCGGAACCGAGGGAGTCGCGGTTACGTTCGTGGTTCGGCCGTACCGTCAGAAACTGGACCGAATGGCGCCCGTCTTGGCTTTTGACCCTCGCGTAGGCCGAACCATTGTCCAGCACCTTGGTCTCCATTCGCGCCGCCGTGATGTACGGCTCTCCCAATATGACCGGATGCGAAGACGTCTCCTGCACGAAGAAGTGCTGGTCAATCTCGACGTCGCCGATCTTGACTCGCACATTCGGACAGGCCCCGTGCAGTTCCTCGGTGGCGCGCGTTGCTGCCCTTATTTTCCACCCGTGCTTGGTGTTGATCGGCCATTTGCCCTTCTTATAGAAGTCCATGGACATCAAATTGATCTCCGATCCGTGGTCCACCAAAGCTATCACCGGTTCCTGGACATCGCCGATCTTCATCGGGGTTTCCGTGGTCGCTCGGGCCCAGTGTGGTCTCGAATAGTGGCTTTCCGCCCACTCGTCTCCCAGCGCCATGTCGTCTAGGTGCGTCGTCCGCACTTCCACCGGTCTTTCCGGTTCTGTCTCCGTTGACAGCCTCTTCCATTTCACCAAGTCCACGATGGAGTCGTGGAACTCCTTCTTGGTGATTCCCAGCACCTCTCGTAACGACAGCTCCACCTTGCTGTCGAGGATCCGTTCCTCCAGGACCTTTCGTAAGTCCGTGGTCCTTTCTATCTCCGTCCCCAGACGGTACCCGCCCTTCTGGGGTTTATCTTGCGTACCGGCCCCGCCGGCTTCGTCCCGTCGTGGCCCGGACCGGGTCTCGTATCGTTGTGAGGGCCCGGTCGTCCCGGGTTTCCCCACCCGCTTCTCTTCTACCAGCGCCTCGTAGTTCTGGCAAGCGGCTTCCACGAAGCCCGTCTTTTCCTCGACCGGGTCGCTCCACCCGGTCATCTCCCGTACCCGTTTCTCCGCACGGTCCGATTCCTCCCTTTTAAGCCTTGCACCGGCAAGGCCTTCCAGCATCGTCGGCCAGAATCCGGCTTTGCTTTCCCTTCGGGCCTCGACGCCCCCGACTCGAATGCCGGCCGACGCCGAGTAGTGGACGGTTTCCGCATGTCGGGCCGCCGCCTCTTCCATCAACCTTTTCATACCACCTCGCCCGTCGTTTCGGCTCAGGGCCCTTCGGGTGTCGCTGGCATGCACCCGTCCTTCCCACAGGTACACCACCCTGTTCCTCAGCGCCTCCGCGAAGTCGCCGCAGTCCTTCCGAATGTGGCCGACTTCATCGCACCACATGCACCTGTTTCCTGCCGCCGGCCGTCGGTCACGAGCCGGTTCGCCACCTTCCCTCCGGGCTTGCGCGATTTGGAGGTCCTTTATCGCCCTCGTCAATTCCTCCAGCGCCGCTCCTCCGGTTGAGCCTCTGACTACGCCGGTCGAAGCCGAACCGGTTTCCAGCCACTCTCGGGTCTCTTCCTTTCGCACCTGTGGCGTTGGTTCGAGCTTCCTTGCTGCGACCGAGCCCGACCCGGTTGCCCCGTTATCCGCCCATTCTCGCCGTTTGTCGAAACGGCCACAGACTTTCTTGACAGCCGCCCAGTCGGTAGTGAGCCCGTCTTCGGTTTCCAGCAAGAGGCTCACTTGCTCCCGATCCCGCTCATCGACCGACTTGACAAACAGCAAGACCCGGCTCGTGTCCAGGATGGTTCGGTCGAGCGCCGAAAGGCGCGCAAAGTTTTCCTCGAACTCCCGGAGGAGTGCCGACGCGTTTCTTCCCTTCCCCGGGGACTCCACCCATTCCATGAACCTTCGCTTCGAAAGCCGGAGCGCGTCGTCCAGCCCGTATTTCTCTAGGAGCCGACCTTCGAACTCCTCCCAGGAACGGCTCTCCGCCCGCACCTCGAGCACCTCCGCATGGATGCTCGGCATCGCCACTCGGGGAAATCCGGCAAGACGCCTTTCTTCTGGAATGTCCCGCATCAGCATCTCTGCACCGTAGGACGCCAAATACTTCGTGGCATCCTTCCCATCGAACCGGCCGATCGTGCCGACGACCGCCTCAATGGCTCTGTCGAGGGCACCGGTGCCCTCGCGCGCGTTTACAATCCGGTCCACGGCCGAAGCCATGGCCTTTGCAAGATCCGACCCCCTCATCTTCTGCTCTTCTGCCGCCTCTTTCACGTCGGGTTCACCAAAGATGTCGAGATTTTACGCAAGTGCGCGTGGAAACGAGGCGGGACCGCGGGGGTCTCGAACCAAAGAGCAAGCGAGGGAGGAGAAAGAGAGAGAACCGGCCACGCAGGACCGGGGATACACAGGGACACGGCCCTTCAGCACGGAGAACGCGGACAGACACCGACACAGACAGATGCGAATGACTAAATATGTATATTAACCAAAATGGCTAACACGACTACAACCCTCGATGGGGCACAGGTTGGCTACAACCGAACAGGCCGGCGAACAGATGCCGATGCCTGTTCGCTTCGACGCACAAAGGGGTAGCAGGTCGGAGGTGCTGCCGGAAGCACTCGGGCGTTCCTCGAAACAGCGCGAGCCTCCTCGGAACCCTGCATAGAAAAGCTATGGAGCTCAAGAAGGAAGGAAACAGAGAGAGAAGCGTCCAGAAAACGGTCCGACAGCACTTCGTCCTCTCTGCGAGATGCCTGCAACAGCTCTTTCCTGCTCCTTATATAGGCCGACGAGCAGGCCGTCATGTCAGCTTTATTCCCTGTCCCTTTTGGACAGGGATCCGCTCCGTTCTTCACGCATCCGCGTAGTTACGCCGCCGACTCGTGCAGGTCCTTAGCTCGCGCGCGCGACCGAAAAGACTGTTCGCGCGGTCTTTGCCTCCACTTGTGTTAGGGCCCGTTCCTGCCGATTATCCTCCTAATTCTCTTTTATGTACAACTTGGAGCGTGCGCGCGTGAAGAACCGGTTCCCACGCCTTGGTGCGCCGATTCCGCCTATGGACGGTTTTCTTCACGACAACGCGTTTCGACTTCAAAATTACATATCGTCCGGGGAGGCACCAAGGGAAGGCAGATGCATTATCACGGCGTTCGTATCTAGCACCCCGTCCCGGCGAGCCAGCTTTCGATAACCAAAAACAAGTCATCTTGGGACCGGCACGACTACAAGCAACACAGATCTTTGACATGCCTATGGATTCCTGCGTTATTGATACCATACGTGAAGACTTGAAGATAGATGCGTTCGCCCAAGCTATACTAGCACAAATTGATCCCTCTCGAGCGTCGTGTTCACAGTCGCAACCACCAGGTACGGAGTATCGGCAATTCAAATACCATGATGGATTACTCTTCTTTAAAGAACTTTTGTATGTTCCTAATGGTTCTTGCCGCCTTCGAGTAGTACAAAACTGTCATGACACATATACAGTTGGGCATTTTGGTAGTACTAAAACATTACATTTAGTACAACGATCATTCTGGTGGCTCTGTATGCGACAATTTGTCGAGGATTTTGTTCGGACTTGTGATACATGTTGCAGAGTGAAAATACCAAGGCATCATCCATATGGTTTATTAGAACAATTACCAATACCAAGCAAGCCATGGCAATCCATTGCTCTAGACTTCATCACAGATCTTCCTGTCTCTAAGGGGTTCAATGCGATTCTAACGGTGGTCGATCGATATACGAAGATGGCTCATTTCTTGCCATGTACTTTAAAGGAGATCTCCAGTGAAGACACTGCCAAAATTGTCATGCGTGAAGTATGTCGGCATCATGGACTTCCCGATAGTATCATCAGCGACCGTGGACCCCAGTTCGTGTCAAAATTCTGGAAGCACCTTTTTAACATGCTCAAGGTCACTTGTAACCTCTCCTCCGGCTACCACCCACAAACCGACGGCCAAGCTGAACGAACAAATCAAACGCTGGAGCAGTATCTGCGGTGCTTTCTCAGCTATCATCAGGACGACTGGGCAGATATTCTCCACTTCGCCGAATTTGCCTATAACAACTCTATCCACGCATCCACTAAAGTTACGCCATTTTATGCTTATACGGGATGTCACCCCCGGTGGAGTGTACTTGAAACCCCAGAGGTGTCCACAAATCCGTGCACGGAGGATCATTTGGAGCGGTTACGCAAGATACAAGCGGATTTATCTACTCATCTCCAGCAAGCTCAACAAACACACAAGGTCTACGCGGATCGTCATCGACTTCCATCCAGTTTTAATATTGGAGATCGGGTGTGGCTGCTACGACGACACATCAAGACTACTCGCCCATGTGAGAAATTGGATTATCGGCGATTAGGTCCTTTCCGTATTATTGGAAAGATTAATGATGTCGCTTTTCGTCTCAATCTACCTCCTCAACTTCGGATACATCCGGTGTTTCATAGTTCTCTTCTCGAACCCTACCACGAGAGCACCATCCCAGGACATCTTATCCAACCTCCACCCCCGATCGAGCTTGAAGATGGGCCGGAGTACGAGGTTGCCGCCATCCTTGATTCCAAGATTGTTCGCAACAAGCTCTATTATCTAGTCGATTGGCTAGGCTATAGCCCCAGCGAACGTACTTAGGAACCGATCGAGAATGTAACCAATGCTCGTGCTCTTCTTGAAGACTTCCATCGTCAATATCCACACAAACCGGGTCCTCAATCCAAGACGACTCGTGACACTCGTCGTTTTAAAGGGGGGATAGTGTCATGATATGGCAAGACTCGAACCCATGACCTTAGGTTATATGGGTCGAGCTCTTGACCATTAGAGCATCTATTGTAATACGTAGGATATTATTTTCATTTACATTTTATTATAGGAAATTAGTTTATATTCCAAATTTCTCTGGAACATTCTAGAAGCTTCAGGATTACTCCTGAAAACACTATAAAAGAGGGCACTAGGCATTATGTTGAACCAAATTGGTTCAACGCCAGTCTTAAGCTTTTTAGCCACCATTGTATATTCTCTTCATATAATACATATCTTTCTTATCATCACACACACACACACTCACTCTCTCTCTCTCTCTCTCTCTCTCTCTCTCTCTCTCTCTCTCTCTCTCTCTCTCTCTTTCTCTCTGTCTCGCTCACTTCTTCCTTCTCTCGAAGAAGTTCCACACCTCTCATAGTATTAATCCTTCGTTTAGTACTAATTCCTTCTCTGTCTCAGTACTGTTCATGACAGGAATTTGGACAGGGGATGATACATCTCACTCCTAAAAGTGGTGGGAGTGCCAACAACATTAGTAAGTGGCGGCCCATAACTCTTCTCAATACTGTCTATAAGTTGCTTGCAAAAATCGTGGCACGTCGTTTAACACCACTTCTTCCTCAACTCATTCATCCGTCCCAGACAGGTTTCATTAGAAATCGAAGCATCCTAGACAACCTCTTCTCATTCTGGGAAGCAGTAGCCCTTGTCAAGCATACCAACAACAAGGTAGCGGTGGTGCTACTAGATTTTGAGAAAGCATATGACAGGGTATGTTGGAACTTTCTAGAAAGTGTGATGGGGAAATTCAGCTTTCAAGAGACATGGATCAAAGGCTTTGCAAGATTTTATAAAAACGACAGCAGTTGCGTTTCACTGGCAAGTGAAAGGGGCCCCTTTTTCCGAATATCCCGATCTATACGACAGGGATGCCCACTAGCTCCATCCTTATTTCTATTATACGCCGAAGCACTCTCTTGCTTTCTCAACTCACGGCATCTCAACCTACGTGGTCTTCCTGTACCTCATTCTCACCAAAGCATCCTGGATATAGAATTTGCAGATGACACAATGGTCTACCTGCAAGGGGACTTGGAAAACCTCCAAAAGCTAGAAAGTGGGTTAGCCGTATTTTGCAAGAGATCCAATGCCATGATCAATTGGCACAAATCCTGCGCAATATGGCTTTCTCATGAAACACATCCAGCGTGGCACCCACATCCCGCTTTCAAATGGATCAATCAAGGAGCAAGCACCAAATATTTGGGTTTCCAAATTGGTTTCAACATACTGCCGGAGACTATGATTGCACCCGTTATTCATTCCATTCGACAAAAGTTGATACATTGGAGATCGAAAAAACTGTTGCTAGCAGGTCACATCATAGTGGCAAACTAGGTACTACTCGCAACAACATGCTACAGTCTATCATGTCAGACAATCTCCAAGGAAAGTATACATCAGATTCAACGGCTGGACCGCAACGACATTTGGTCTGGTAACTCACGCCAAGGTGGTGTGGCCATTACTCACAATGCCTAAGTCGAGAGGGGGATTGGGTCTTATTGATCCCCTTTCACAATCAAAAGCCTTACTTGCCAAATTTGTGGTGCGAGGACTCCAACCAGGAAATGACTATTGGAAAATGCTACTGGGGTTACGTTTCGCTTACTTTAGGCCACGAAAAGGGGTCAATTGGGCCCCCCAAACGGGATGGATTCTAAACATGGATCTCAAACCTAGTTTCTCCCGCCAATTGGAGGATAGATTCAGTGCATCCATGTGGAAGGCATGGTATGAAATTAGACGAGGGCTCAAGTGCGATCAACCGAGTTCCGAACCTACCTGGCTCAGTCAACGTATCCTATGGAACCCATGTATCAAGGATGAATCTAATCAACTATTGGGATTACGTAAGGGGTTGTCATGGGATACATTGCAGAAGGTCTAGGAAAAAGTATAAAATGTTGGAGACGGTTTATGTCACTGTCACTACAAGATCAAGCCAACATACTCCATGGAATCAGGGGCGGATGGACTATGAGATTGGAAATCATTAACGCTCTACTGATTAGGGAAGTTGCTACTCAAAGGACGACAATGGAGAAATGGATAGGCTACGAGGAGGAGGGATCTCTGATCCCGCAAGGTAGGGGAACACCAGACATGATCAAAGGCTCTGAATTGCGAGACACTGAGACACCAACACAGAATAACGCAATTCGAGTACTCGCGTATACTAGTCATAAATGGATTGTAGATCCTGATCTGATCAAAGTACAACCCGATTGGCACATATGTACTCATGAAAACACATGGCTACGTAAGGTTAGTTGGGACCCTTTGCAATGGACATGGCATGATCCTTACGCGGGGCAAGGAAGCAAACCCATCCCTTTCTTCCAATTCACAACGAGATTGGGTCGCCACATTCTAGCTGCTCAAACCGCCCAAGAATCGGTTGCTGCAAAGGTCTGGCACACATTTCAAGTTCCTCACACAATTATCACCAAGTTTTGCAAAAAATCTAGAAACAACAACACATGAGGCGAATTACCACGTTCCAATGACTATTAATACATAAGTCACTACCGGTGGGAACATGGCAACGTGGGAACCTTAGCTCTCCTAATTGTGTAGAGTGCCCAAATGCAATAAAATCAATACGACACGCTCTATGGGACTGCCCAAGGTCCCATCGAATATGGTTGGGGGTTGGCTGCTTATTGCAATTATGCCAAGTGCAAGGCTCAATCAAGTGGGGAAATATATGTTGGCTATCATGGCAGACCCCAGTTGGCAGATACGAGCATCAGGAGGAGGGGATGACTTTGGTGATAAAAGCACAAGAGGTTTCTTTCTCCACCAACGGCAATGTCCACTCAACTCCTCTTAATGACAAATCTCAAGTTGGGTTGGAATTGGCCAGCCCAATAACTCTTTGGATTCTATGGAAACAAAGGTGTAGACGGGTCTTCTCCAACCAAACCGTGCATCCAACAAGGTTACTGCAAGAGATATGGAGTGGAATTGTAGTCACTCTAAAGAGCCAATATGATGGCCTCAAGGGCGGCTCTGATGGAGTCGAAAGACAACGAATAGCCTTCATCCAACAATGGTCGTCCTCTCCCTTTCTTGAGTCAGTGGGCATCCACATAAGATGGGACTTTCGCGCCCCTACAGGGATTTGTACATAATAGTCTTATTTGTAAAATTTTATAACTAATGGAAGGAGTTTTTTTTTTGGAAAAAGAAACATTAAGCTTTATAGGGTTACTAAAGAACATGACATTTACTCAACGCCATGATATGAAACACCTTATACCAAAAGTCAATATATGTATTGATTGGATGCCATGTTTGTATGAAAGCATAATGTGCACCAACCAACTGTATTTGTGTGAGTGTAAATATATTGTATGCTAATTGTGTAGCTCAATGATTATTTTAATCTTGATACAACTTGAAAGCTTTTGTCGGTATTTGAGAGTGGACTCAATACATTGATCAAAAAAGATTAGAGAGAAATGTTAAGACATTTGTCCTTATAAAAGGCATTGCTAGATAGGTACAAACATGACACTATGAAATAACTGCAGTCAAATAATCATGTGAGAGATTCAACCCTTCAACAAAATATCAATGTCTAAGTTGTATCCACTAGTTTTGAGAGGTCGTGCACCATGAATAGTTTGATGGAGATGGTCTATCTTCGAAAAAGGAAGTGAATAAATTATAGTTATTATTGATTACCATTTCGAACACATTCCATTCCCCTTAGAAAGCATGGTTCAAATATAAACAACAAGTTAGTGTTACTCTATGAATATATCATGGTAGATCAAGTACTCCAAAACATATTTTTCAAAATTTATATTTTCATGATTTGAGTGCATATGTTGGAAAATATTTGTCAACCTTATATTTGCAATAATAAGATCTTGAAGCACATTATTTCAATAACATGATTCCATGTTAGGATGTTATACAAATATAACCATGTTCCAAATACATCCATACAATTGAAGAGAAAAAAACTTTTCTATGGGTGATGCAATTGTTCAATAAAGAATGCATTTTGTAAAATAAAACACCGAGGAGCTAGTTGGAATCAACTACCCCTTTGCAAAAAGCAATGCCATGAAGAATATGTGGCCTAGGGAGTAACACTATGTAAGGAAAAGTGTGTATGTTAACAATTTGGAAAAGAACATGAGGTTCAATGGGGAGAATGGGTAGACAAGAGCAAATGAATGTGTTTAAAGAAGATTTGAGTAAATGGTTAAAGACACATGGAATCTCAAAAGCTAGCTTTATATTTCAATATATTTAAACTCGGTACTTTAAAGGCCAACTTTACGTTGCAAGTGATCTTAATTTTTTTATATATTATGGTTTGTTTCCACACTTGATGGCTCATGTTGAAGCACATTGATCTTAAGACTTCCTCTTTATGTATGAAGGCGTTCAATGGATCAAGCAAATACTAGTGCACACTTTATTTTCTTCATTATCCATTCACTCTCAACAACCTTACGATATAAATTAATAATGAGTCTATTTAGTTTGGATACCTCTGCTTTAAACTAAAGCATGATGCATTTCTCCATCATATATGAAATGCAAATACATCTATGGGGGAACTTGGGAACCACTTTCATTGAACCTAATCTTTCATTTTCTGAAAAGTAGATAGATAGGTATCTTTTAACATATTGCGAAAACCAATTGAGAGAGAGAGAGAGAGAGAGAGTCATTGCATATTTTAAGTATGGTCTATTTCAACTATCTTATCATGTCGTTTAGCTTCATAGCTCAATAATAACATTAAAATCGTCCATAATTATTGATGTAGACAACATAGGGGTATGTTCAAATTCTAAGTCCATGAAACCATGGGATGCCTTATGAGTCCATGACTTAGCTTCGTGCCTATTAACAACTTTATGAAACACTGAAGTTCATATTATAGTTGGTTTTTTCTTGTCATTTATTGTGCTATTTGTTGTTCTCCCTTTTCAAAGAAGAATATATACATATATATAAGCTTGCTTGTTTGAAATATAGTCCATAACATTTCTTCACATGCACATAATTTTGTATACAATTTGCAACCGGGACACATTCATGTGTATTCAACAAAAAAGTAGTAAAGTTCTTTATCTTCTCTTCGTGTTATGCCCTCACCATCTTCTTGCCATTCATATAAAGACATCCATCATTTGATTTGCTTTATCAATATTCCACTCAATGGCCATGATTTGCCAAGGTGTGGGGTTTGGGAAAAAACTATTCTTATGTATTTACTTCCATCATCATATTATTGAAAATGCAAGTTGGCTTAACATGGGAACATGCAAATACTTGACAAATGATTTGTCTAGCGTAATTTATGTTCCTTGTGAACCCTACCAAAATCTCCTCCAATTGAAGTGCTCTCTGTCATCTTGACGTTTGTACCAACCATTCTTGTTAATTATTTCTCGACTTCAAGAAAGCTAAAGATCTATGAATATGCCATTAGATAATACAAAGGAGAAACGATGTTGCTTAGTCATGTGACATGCTCATTATCCCCAATAATTCAATATCAAATATAAATGGAGTGTAGACCAATCTCATTTACATTTAATTGACACTATGTACACATTCATATATATGAGTATTTCGGACTATTTTTAGACAACGGGGGCAAAGAACATAAGATATATAATTATTTGTGCTTTTAGCATACCATCCACAAAGGAGTGGGAGGTATAACTATTAACAAGAGTTTGAGGAGTGTGTGTGTGTGTGTGCGGGGGGGGGGGGGGGGGCAATATTGTTAGATAAAAATTGTTGTTTTATTGTCTCATGAACAAAACATTATGATAAAAAGAGACCAATTGGGATGATAAAATATAACTCAAATAGAGAGATCATTAAGTATGATACAATCAACCCATACGACTATGATGAGGTTTATGACAACCCTAGATTCAAACTCGAATAATATCAACTAGATGATTAATTGATCATGGTCTAAATCAGATCATTAATAGATCATGGTCTAAGCATGACTGAGCCAATGACCGAGATAGAAATAGAAAGTGTGTGTGTGGCATTAACACATTCAAACATAGAATGTGAAAGACTCGTGAATGAAATACAATTAAGTCATAGGGCCATGAGAGTGATGTGAGTAAATTGTTACAAAAGTACATCACACTAGAGTTCTCCCAAATTGATGGCTTTCTTATCTACCACAAGAAAAAGAATTTGTTGAGAGAAAAGGATTGTCAATCAACCAATAGTTGATTTGCAAAGAGAATGAAGGCATTAGTTTGCCTTAGATATGCCATAAACTACATGATATTTATTGAATAAAGGTACAAAAAGTGTAAAGATTAAAGTCTTGTTACATGGGTTCATCACCATACATTTACTACATTTTGGTAAGGGTAGATATAAACCAATAGAACACATTGCCTTCGCTTGCCCTATAGGTTTGGGCGACATGTTTCTACATATTATCAATTGAGACATATGATGTATGCCATAGCAAATATATAGCTTCTCAACATTCATATCTTTGATATCCAACACAAAAAACTTTAGAAATAGATGTCAACATTATATGGCTGATGCATTGATGAAATGATAAACTAAAACATAACTCATATTAACCAAGCAAACAGTTTCTAAATTTATGCTTCACATATCAACATTACACGAATTGCTTATTCACACTCTCTATATTTCTATAGTAATAACATGTGTGGTATAGAAAGCTTTGTTAGCATTGGTTTCTTTACCCAAATATGGTATTGCCTTTGAAGTGCATTATATTGGAAAGTTATTCACATGCTGCCACTTAGCATCAAAGCTTTCACGTAAATTTAACACATATTTTAACTTTCATCTAATTGCTATTTTTTTATAGTTATTATCTCATTGATATTTACGACGTTTCTCACAATTGAGGCATGGCGTTCAAAAGTTGTTCCTTGATATTTTCATGAATATGTGATTAAATTCAATTACCGTAGCAGAAAATCATCACAAGGCTAGCATTTCAAGAGATGAGTGAGGTCATTTGAGACCATTCACCATGAAAAAACATAAATGCAATGCATGGTATCATAACAGAAAGGGAACAAGAGTGTAAGAAAGCAATAAGCAAACAATTGTGTGTAGTTTTCGATCCTATTAGCTAAACGGATTCTTGCAAATCATTGGTGGAGCCTTGCATAGTTGTTTGTCATTTAAGTTATTACTCTTTTATAGCAATATGTTAGAAATGGATCTATGATCTAACCCCCTGACATCTTTGTAATATCAAAACTCGTCCTCAAAAACATTTTAAAATAACATCAACTTCTCTTAAGAGGCACCACCATATATTTCTTTGGTGGACCATGTTGATACTAGAATATAACATCGATATGTGTCTTTCTAACAACATATGCACATTAATGACATTGCATCGTGCTATATTATAAATTTCTCTCTAGCCTGTCGATATAACAATGATTGAAATTACAGTAAATACACTCTGGTGATAATAAGAAATATTTTGCAAATATTAATTTGTCACGAACACAATTTCTCACACGTATAACAAAATGTTGATTCCATGTATTTTGGAGGAGAGCATCAAATGGTGGATAGCCATTTTGCGTGCCGACTTTGGTTTAAATGC